>NW_010105045.1:0-12321 GCF_000699245.1 Pterocles gutturalis | reverse complement strand
GCTCTGCTTTCCCGGGAAGTGGCCGGACACCGCTTACTGAGGGGAAGTAAAGGATAACATCTTTTTTTACCTTTTGTTTGTGTGTGCAGCCTAGACCTTTGCTTTAATTAAACTGCTTTTATCTTGACCCACAAGTTTTTTATCTTATTTTCCCCACTTCATTTTGCCGAAAGGGGGAGTGATAGAGGGGCCTGGTGGGCACCTGGCATCCAGCCAAGGTTAACCCACCACAGATATCTATGAAGGAGCAATTTCCTAAAGAAGGGAAAGATGTGTTGATGCTGATACATCTCATTAAGTCAAAACCACAAAGTTCCAACCAGCTGGAAGTTAAATTTTACACTGACTCATTTAATTGAACAAAATTCAAGTGTGTGATAGTTTTTACACACCAGGCAGGTACCTGAGCGGGAAGTGGAAGCAAATGTCCTAGTTCAGTGAGAATTAAATGATGCTCTTTTGCACAAGGCAGTGGTGGGACTGGCAGGAGGGGCTGGAATTTCTGACTATCAGTCCCAAGGTCAGACAACTTGCTCCTTTTAGTGGCCACTCCTGCGGAGTAGATGTTTGTTCTGTATTTCATTGCATTGACTTACATGTGATGATTTTGTGCTGTAATTATATCTGTAATTATATCTGATGATCTTTATGCTAGAAGTGCTGCAAGAACTGGAGATGGGAGAAATGAAAGGCACAGTTTTGTCATGTGGTATCATAAGTTTGTTAAAGGAATTGTGAAAAGAAAAAACAGGGAAGACTTCGGTCCTGAGGACTCTTACCAGTATTATAAATAGCTGGTGCCTCTTTCAGTATGTTGAGCAGATCGACATAGATGTGAAGAGCTTTGCTGAAAAGTCTTCCAGGATGACTTGGATGCACACAGAGCACAGGTCCTTTGCTTCTCTCGCTATACTGTAAACAGCAGGTCTGAATAGTTTTGGTTGGGTGTTTCTGACATGGAATTGTTGCCAAATTTTTTTTTTCTTTTTTTCAAGAAAACAGTCTCCTCTTGCTGTTAAGGTCTGCAAGGACTAGTATTGCCAGAAAACAAAGTCCCTAAGACTCAGGAGGTCCAGGTATCTGACAGCTTCTGCCCCTGCCCTTGGCCTTAGGGTCAGATCATCTTTCTGCAGCTCAGCTTTCCAGTCTGTAAGACAGGTTATAACAATATAGGACACTGGGCAGGTGACATGTTGCTCATATGTAAATCTACTGATAACGACCACTGCTTAAAAACATTATATGGTTATTATTCACTAATAAAAGAAAATTAAAATTTCCCTGGTGATAAAAATCATAGAATGTAGTTATATTATGAGAAAGTAAGAAAGAATATAATTGAGGTCTGGTATAAACAGAAGTACCAGCATGTGAGCTGCTCCTGATATCGATCAATAATCATCTTTCACTGTAATTGTTCCAGTTTGTTTACTGCTGTGTATGTGAGTTATTGATCTTCTCTTTCTAGCTTCTTTGTGTTCTTCCAGTTTCTAATTCATTCTTGCTTTTTTCTCTTAGAGTATAAATAAAAGCTTGAAAAGGATTGTCAAATTGAGCCTTAAGAAGAGATTGCTTAGAGACAGCATTCACAACCTGCCCCCTCCACACCCTTCCCCCCCCCCAACAAAAAAAAATAGTCCTGATGACTGTTCCAGCTTATCAGGGTGCTGTCTAGTAAGGACAACATAGCAGAGCTCAGGATGTTCTCTGTAGTCACTGTCTCTCTTCACAATGTGGTGGGGCTGATACTCAGAGCTCTGTGTATGTCATTGAGGTTTGTCTCTTGTCCAGACTTTTAATGAAGACATAGAACATCTGAAACACTCAACTCACAGCTCCTTCTGAAACCTGATTGCTGTGACATGTGCAGCACTACTGTTTTTAAAACCCAGGCAGTTCCTTCAGGTTTTTCGTAGTGAGCTGGATTTGGAAGCAGGGGAGTACTCTTCATTTTAAGCTAACAGGGAGCAGGGGCACTGCTGCTGCTTGAGTCTAATGCCTTCTCTCATTTTGTGGAGAGGGGAAAGCCATGTCCATTCACGTGCCCATGTTCCACTTTAGATTTTATGAAATAACACCCACATCTGAAATTCTACCCAAAATGCCTTTGGTTGACACTGTCAATGCTGAAGCACTCCGATAACTTGATATGCTTCTTAATGGGTGGGGGGAAGACACTTTTCTCTATCTTCAGTTTGAAAAGGATCTGGAGGGAGAACCTGAGGATGGTGCAGTCCATTAGTCTGGTGTCAAAGCCATTGTGGCATGGCTAATGTAGCATACTTGCATTTAAAAATAGCAGACATGCTCGGCCTGATCAGCTGCAGTGCTGCCATGAGAATGTTCAGAAATAACTTGGAATCAGGTGACTTATTCAATTTTTGAAACTCCCTGAGTGTATTTTTCTTATTTCTAACAATATTAACATAACCAAAGCTTTATTGCAAGGGAACAATAATGCTCTGTAGTTTCACATCATGATGTAGTTTAATGTCATTGCATGAAATGAGTTTACTTTGTCTCTGAAGAGCTCAGTTTCTACACTTCTTTTCACTCAGACCTCATTTCAGTGGAGCACATTCTTCCTAAGTTCCCCACTCACAGCTTCTGCTCTGGGTTTGACGTGCCCTTACAGCCTTGGTGCTTCCTCAGGCTTCAGCAACTCCAGCATCTCTTGGTGGACAGACCGCCAGCAGCCAGGGCAACACCTGGGGCTACATTTTCTCTTGTCTTAGATCTGGTGCAATCTACAAATGACAGTGACCTTTCTCATAACTAAACTTAAGAAATACCTGACATCGTTACTTTTTTTGACATGCTCTCTGGGAGTATCTTTTTATTGTTGAATTTGAATGGAAGTGCAATGCCCTACCAGTGATACACCAACTTTTCCTTTCTCACAGCTCCATTCTTTCCTCAGCTCCATCCCTCACATTTATTTTGAGCCCTCCTACCTTGTTTCCCTGTATTCCTCACAGGCTGCTGCTTCTTTAGCTGTCCCTTGGCCCTTTTCTTTGGTGTTCTCTGGGACCACCTTCCTTTGAGGAAGGAGAGTAATGCAGGGAAGCACAGTATCCACATGACTGATAAGGCTGTATAAAAGTAGATTTAAATTGTGCGACCCCTTGCATACGCTGTGCGTTCGTGTGTGCTAGCTTCATGATAGATCAGGGAAAGGAGAGGAAGGAAACACAGGGAGAAAGCAGGCTACCTGATCCCATACTTTGTGGTTTCAGGGCAGCTGCATCAACCTAATTTGTGAAGAACTTCTTTGGCATATATGAGTGATAATGCTTTGAAAAGCAGAACACATATTTAGATAATTTAAAGAGGATTTAGCGATCTTAAGTATTTAACAAGTTTGGTGATCAAATGATGAATATCCCCATTGTGAACTTTTTACATTTATCTTCATATTTTTATCAAGACCTGGTAACAATAGCTTTAAGAGTGCCTATTCTTCTCCTTTCCCCACTTTCACCCGTATCAGCAGGTACTAAAATGGCTTATTTCCGGATAAGAAAAATGTATGTCATATAAAATATCTGTGGTTTTCTAAATGGCTTGCACATCTCATTAACTTAATATTTTTTCCATTGGTCACTTTGGATTTATTACTTTCCAACCATAATTTTTTTAAATTTAATTTTGACCTGGCATTACCCTAAAATTAAATTCTGATCTACCCTCCACCTAAAATGGTCTGGGGAGGAAGGCATTTTGCATTGCATTATCATCCTATCAAATTTAACTTCAAGTTAAGGTGACTTGAATAAAATATTCATTAAAAGTACAGTAACCATTTGTCTGTGATCTTTAGCGATGTCCCCATTAACTTTCAGTTGACTCTCAGTTGAAAATAGCAACCTCTCTTTCTAAGCCTTGCTGGAACAATTTTGATTTACATGAAGAACATAGCCTGTCGTGTTGCTCTCTTACTCATTATTTGTTAAACTTCCTTTTTATTGCCTGTCTCTGGGCTAAAATACTTCTCTTCATGGTAGTCTAAAGTACTGATGCAGTGACGTATTAAAGCAACGAGATATGACATTGTCGAGCTTCCTTTAACAATATAAAGAAAAATATTCCTGGGGGAATTCAGCAGCTGTTTGGGGGATTAAATGTTTTCTATTTAGTCAAGCAACTTCTCACTGGTTGCCTTGCATCATTCTTGCATGCTTCCTTGGTCTTGACATTCATCGAGTCTCCTTAGTAGATTACTGAAAATCACAAATTCATCAGTTCTCAGATCAAGCTGTCTGATTGCTTACACTTGAGTTCAAGGGGAGCAGCATTCTTAAATTTGAGAATTTTAAAATATATCAGTTTTTAGAAATTTTTTAAAAAATGAAAAGTAGACAGCCTTAAAGTCCATGCTGAAGGTTCTTATTTTGATCTGTGTCTCAGTGAACAGTGACTTGAGCATAGAAGCCCCTTCTTACAGGGGTGTGTCTGCACTGTGGCCCTGAATTTCCCTTTTGTGAAGTACAGAACAACTCCTTTCAACTCCGATAACTTACTGCTGATGATAAATCAGTGTCTCACATTAAAAGAAGAAAATTATCTACATTTTAGGGAATTTAATAATGACTAAACAGTACTAAATAAGACATGTTTGTTCCTTAGAACAGAATTGATACCGAAAATTGATGTGTAATCTGTCACATTTACAGATTTGTGTAAAAAGGTACAAGAAATCTTTCAGGTATACTCAAGGATATTTTGTTGCTCTTAAACGTGACTTACTACTGTTTTAACATAATGATCTCTGATCTTTGAAATATAATTCCTTTATACTTTAAGGAGAGAAAATTCAATATTATTGCCAAGTCATACACTTGGCTACATATGTAGCTCCCTGACTATTTCTCACATTAGATTCTGCACTAAGGAATCCAGCTAAACCGGAATATTTTGCAGCGGTAATCAGAAAGTTCTGTATGCTGGGCTGGATTCTGAGATGTTGTAAATGAGGATAGCTCAGCTTTCAGTGGTGCTATGCTAGGTAAAAATACAGCACAACCTTTATAGCAGAATACAGGAAGAGAGTATTATTTTTCAGAAATATTTTTCAAGTTGTATCTGAAAATAACTCATACATAAGTTTATATTAAATAATGAACAGAAATAACAATTCTGTTGGGCATTTTAAACTGGTTTGTGGCTCACATCAAGCACTGGATGCTTAGAAATGCTCTATTCTCAAGTTGCAGGTGCTGTGTTATAATGGTGATGGAATCATAAATAACTCTTCTGCACACTCTGTTTTTGCCTTATTGATTGTGAAATGATAGGATAATTTCAGGGGCTTTTTTTCCTTAGAGGTTGTCAGATAAAGGGTTTTCCTTCTTTCTAAAGCTAATAACCAAAATCAGTTGATGCCACTGGGGTGGGGATGTGGTCTGTATTACACATACTCGTCATTCTTCCCCTTTAAAAGTGTTAGTACTCTAGACTACTTTTAACTGAAATTCAACAGGTTTTTTTTTTTTTTTCAGACCTTAGCACTTGAAGCTCTTAAGATTTAGAAAACCTTGAATCGTTTAAAAAAAATCTGTTTATCTGTATATGTAATTTGAGCAAAAATAACAATAAGTTAATAATAGCAAAAAATTATTCTTCACAGGCCAATTTCCAAGCCTGAATTCTTACAACTCTCTAGCTGAAATCAGTGAAAGAGGTTCTTACCTCTGTTCCCATAAGAGAAATCGGGGTAATCCCAAGGAAGTCATAATGTGTTCACTCACCATAGCTGAGTTTAGAAGCAGGACCAGCCACCTCCTTAATAAGCCTGAAAAATGGGTACAGTATAGAATGAAAAAACATGTCATGATGGGTGATATATATTATTAGGTGATGGGTTTTAATTGTGTTGATCCTTTCAGTGTAGGAATACAGTGATGACCATTTGCACGTTCCTAAGAAAGAAGCTATGGGTCCATTAGATATTTCTCATTTACTTGCATTCATAGATAAATTAAGTATCTGCTTGCCAGTTCTCCAGTTTTTGCAATAATCAATACCAAAGCAGCCAGGCAAAAGTAACAGCTGTGTGCTGTTCAGTAAGGGAAATGGCGTATTTCACTCCCAAACATGAGCTGCTCTTTTAACTAATGGCTATTTTATATACACGCTCATTTAATCTCATTATGTCTTGCAGTGGACATGCATCTGGTCCTGCCAGCGTTACCGGTGCTGGCCTCCCATCTGTAGCAGATAAAACATAGAGGGATTAGAACTGTGTGCCCTGGCTGCAAATCGAAGAGTCTCAGCAACTGCAGGGTACAGTAGTAAGTTTACTTAGCCCTAAAGACCTGTGTTGGAGAAAGAGGGAGCTGAAAAGCTCATCCTCTTGTATTATCATGGAATTGCTTAATGCTTTCAGCCAGGCTCCAATGTTGTACACACAATTCTGTAATACTTGAGTGTCTTTCTGAGGATGCCTTTTGATTTGCATATACAGTGCTTACCTTGTCAGTTGGCACAGGAGATAAGGAGAGCATCTCCTATGGCAAGACTCACAGGTGAAACATCAGTGGCTGGGCTGGCCAAACCTTGTGCCCCTGAGAGCCAAATACCAGTCTTTGTATTGCTTTTCTGTCTTTGTGGGGAGATAGACGCCTGGGTTTACCAAAGTCTTTTATGGACTGACCAGAAGCTTTAAGATGATTTACACAAGCCTCATCCAGAGTCAGAGATTTCTCATATTAAAAAACAAAACAAAACAGAAAACCCCCCAATGTCCTGGTATGAATTTAATATCTTTGCAGGTTTGATTCAATTTTTAAGGAGTCCAGCGAGTACACAAAAATAAAAATTAAAGTTAGATCAAATTCACTCAAGTCAATACAATGTTAATGAATTTAGAAGGATATATAGCTTGAAAATTACCTTAGGGCCAGCCAGGCAAGCTCTGCCAATATATATGAAAGGGTTAAAAAAGGTACGTTAGCAATTACAGCAGGACTCTGAGCAGAGTGAAAACTTTTTGTACTAAATTTTGCTTTTTGTATCTTTCTTGAACAAAACTGTAAAACCCAGAAAATGAATATTTCTCATGCTACGGCAGTGAGAATTTATGGATCCAATAATTCCTCAGATGCTACCTGAAAAATGTTTCTTTATCCAAAGGTTAACTCCTTTAGGAGTACAAACCTCTAAATTTTCTCTCTTGCTCTATTAGTTGGTACAACTAGATCCACCAGAGTTATAAATCTATCAGCTTTCTAGTCTATAACAGAATAATCCCTGAAATCTTGTAGATATAAATGGAATTGCTAATTTTCAATAAATCTGCAGTAACAGGTAATACTGTCATGGTCCCCAGTTCCAATCATTTTTGCAATAATAAATGAGACTATAGAAGACTCACTTTTGGCCATAAAATTTACTGTTCAGGGCACAGATTTTAACCCCGAAAGTACTTAACCAATTCCCCTCTCTTCATTGTTGTCACTGTTGCACTGCAACATCTATTCTTGATGTAAGACCAGGGCCATTTTGGACCACACATGTTATTTATAGGTTGATTTGTGGGGGAAATGGAGAGCGTTTTTCCAAAGTGTATTTTCATTCTGACAATATTCGGACCAGAGGGGCAAATTCAGGCTATTTGTAAGAGCCTAGGGATAGATGCAATTCACCTGAAGCTTCCTCCCTGCCCAACCCCAAACCTGGAATCTGACTTCGAGGTTAGGTAAGAGTGCCACAAATGCCACTGTCCCTGCTGTGCTGAAGAAAACTGGCTCTGCTGTCTGTCTGTGGAAGATTTGAAAGCTTATGCTTGGGTGCCTGCTGCTAGGGGCTCATGGGACTCCCTAATTCTCCTAAATGCTCTTAAAATGAGGCCCAGCTGGCTCATTTTGCTGGCATTTTTGGCATTTCAGTCCACAAAACCTGATGGGTTTTTGAGGATGCTACAGGTAGAGGCTAGGTTGACTTTGGGAGCATCAAATTCTATAGACAAATTAGCCTGATTCAGCATAATCTAAGAGTGCACAGTCCAAAACTGTATCTTACAAAGACTCAAATGCTGAATTTAACAGTAACTTTAAGTCACTGGACTGCTCACAGTCATGTAGTTCACTAAATAGTTTCATAGTTTATACAGTCAAATACATGCATACATCTTTAAAGAAACAAGGCTCAAAAGGGAAGGGCTACATTCCTGTACATGGATACAAGGGCCTGGAGAGCTGTAGTTACTTGTCCAATATGTTAAAAATGGCTCCAAGAGTAGAATACGCATCTCTGGAGTTACAGTTCAGGGATCTACCAACACGGCTTGGGCTTCAGTGCCAGCAAAATAACACTGAAATATATTAAACATGTTAGAAACCTGCTGAAAGAAAAAGCTACATTAACAAAAGATGTCTCTCTGAGCTGTATCAATTTCCAGCTCTGGGTGGAAGAAACTCTCTAGACAGACATTTAAACATATTATTGTCTTCTATTTACTCAGCAGATATATCTAACACACTTTATGAGATGAGTTCAGGAGCAAAGAAGTCAATTAAAATCTGAATCTCATGCAGTTACAGAAGATTAAAATAACCCCAAATTTGTTACAGTGAGCTCTAATGCTAAGACCCAAACCGCAAGAGCATCTGAACCTAGCTTTAAATCTTGAACACCGCATGCTTTCCCTGCACATTTTTCTGGGAACTGTTTTAAGCTTAACAAAGTATATAAGCAAATTTTTTCCTTAAGACGTTGTGAAGCTTATTGTTGTTCAGCAAGGGATAAATGATCAATTAGGAGGCAGCTCATGAGCAGATATCAGTTAGAAGAACTCCACTATGTTGGACAGGTCAAGATCTTACGCAATTTTTCTTCTGGATTTTTCTGTCTGTGAGGGCTGATATATGAGGTCTTCAACAAGTTTCACATCAAAGATAAAGCTTTTGCATGACAAGGTTTTGGGACTTTTCCGAGCTGTGTGATTCTGCAAGTCACTTTGTGCCTCAGTTTCCCTATTTGTCAAGCACAGACATTGGTTTCTCTGTGAAGTACTTTGGGATCTGCAGACAAAAACTCTATCAAAAGTTCCAGAAATAAAAAGGCAACTGCTATCTTGAAGGGGACCATAGGCAGTTCTTTTCACAACCACGTTATTTTCAGCGTTCTGCCAGCTGGGCTCTTATGCTATATTCCAGGAAACAGTGTGGCACTAACCTGTATACCATCAAATATTGACTATCACATCATCCTGACAGTACATGAGCAATGGAAATGTGACCTTTTGCTTCATGAAATGTTCTTTTGATTTACTCTTGGCACTTTTACCAAAGTTTTCTAAGACCATTGAGCTTTTGCCAGGGTGCCCAAGATAATTGTTTGATCTTTCTGAGGTTTTTCTCTAACGGTTGACTTCTGTTCTTTTACATGCAACAGGAGCAGGATGAAGAATTGGTAGTAGAGCAAATGCTAAAAACATGTTTATTCTAGAGGTTAATGAGCAATAGAAAGGCCAGACTAGATGTACTGGTACTTGCATCAGTATGGAGTGCTGCTGATTTTACTGTGCTTTTAGCTTATTTTGGCTATCTAGTAGTTTCATGGGCAACCACACATCATCATCCAAGAACGCTTAGAAAGATTTTCTTTAACATAATAACATTTTACAAAAAATGCACTAGAGATGTATGAAATAAATCTTGTGCTACACTGGTAGCACATATAGGAAATAGCATGTAACATGTACAAGTGTGAGTACTGAAGTGAAATGTTCAAGAAATGCCATTAGACCAAGAGACCTTTCATGTCAGTGAAGCCCCACTGTCTGAACCCCAGTTTATCTGTGGTGTGACAGGTGTCTGGCTGTAAGCATCTGTACAAGGAGGAAAATGAGATGTGATCAAGTGGTGGTAAGTCTTCCACTGAAATTCTTATAGGGGATATAGGGCTTTTATACAAGAATTAGAAGAGAAGTGGGAATGCAAGGGAAAAGAAACATTGTTATCTTCACACCTCAAAATGCAGTAGATTATCCATGCCAAAAACTATCCAGAAAATTAAAAGCCAATTAAATGAAAGCCCAAAGGATGCTAACAGTAAAGGGGCTGTAAAATGCAGGCAGGTTCAGAGGGAATTTGAAGATGGAATGGTCAGAGGTAAGTGAAAAGTAAAATGGATATTCTGTTAAGAGTATTAGAAAAAGGAAGTAAATGAGAAAATGGATGAGTTAAAAAGAGAAAGGAAAACTATCAATAGTGAAAAAAGAGAAGTTAAAGAAAATTACATTGAAGACATAGCAAATTTCTTCATTTCAGCTTTGGCTACAGAGCCTAGTGCAAAGCAGTCGTCTCACGACTGCTGTGCTGGTTAACAAGAAGGGGTGTTATCCGAGGTGCTGCAGGGGAAGGTGCGGGAGGAAAGTGTTAGAGGAAGCAGCATGACATTGCCAGGCATTCAGGGTATTTAGGCAAGAGTCTGGAAGGAATTTGGGAATACAGTAGCTGAGTCAATGTTGCTTTACACAGACTCATTACAACTAGTAAGTATTTCAGAAAGTGGAGGATAACATCTGTCTCATATTCCAGACAGTCACTTTTCAGTACTTCATGCTTTGTCTGAAATGGTAATCCAAGCTGGAATGCATCTCGGGTAATGCTTTCCAGGAGGAAGAAACCAGCCCACCTTCTGGAAACATAGGCTGGTGTCAGTTCTTCCACTAAGGGTCTTTCAAGAAACTGTATCTGAACTTGCTTTTGTAAAGGTTTTTTATGATGTGCTTGTATAGTTCTGAAGTAAGCATGATAACTGACCTCCTCTTTCACACTCCATGCCATATCTGTGATTTCTTCATATATAATGTACATAATGAGATTAGTTTTGTTTTGCTACTATGTTCTTGAAGTAATAGAGTGTGGTCTGTGAGATTTTGTCAATTGTGTACTTTGTTGTCTATTTCTGTTTGCTTCTGAAAGAAAGAGCAAGTCTTTGTGGAAATAGATAAATTCCCATTACTTTTCTCATTATTTTGTGGTTACACATAAAAAAAAAAATTGCTCTGATTAATAGGATGAAAATTTTAATAGAAGAATTTTATGTCTAGCAGGCTTCCAAATCCTTCAGAACATCTCCTAGAAACTGTTCCTCATTTCATCATTTAAAAAAGAAAAAAGAAAACTGAAACAGATACTGATGTCTTTTCACCTTCTATCCACCTGTTAAATAAACTTGTCATTTCCACAGCCAATTCAGGAAAGGAGTTATCCGATCCTTTCCTTGGAGACCTAAATGTAACCCTGCAGGTCTCTGGGGTCAACCTCATACCTTCTCAGAAAAGCTCCCTGCACAATTTGATAGTCACGGCAGTCATTATCAACCAGCTTGGCGTAGGCCTCTAGGGTTTTCCCATTGAGCAAGGTCTGAACTGAGCTGCCCATGCCTCCTCTCACCAATTATAAGTTCTGTACAGTTTTTTAAAAGACTGCAAAAACATATCAACATCATTCCCTTCCTTGTAATGAGGAAGCAATTTTACCTTATTATAACTGTCTAAATATGCATGGGCTGACCCAGTAGGACCCTCATTCACCCTTATTCTTTCCCCCTGGAAATCATATTCCATTTTCATCGTTTCCATTTCAAATTTTTCTTCCTCCCTATCCTTTTTCTGCTCTCTCTCTTGATCCCATTCTTGTTCCATCTTTATCCTTCCCTTGCTGAATTGTCACTCCTCACGCTCAGGATTTCATTACAACTTCCTTTGTGTTTGATGCTCACTCATACCTGTTTGCAATTGTGCCTTTTTATCATCTGTAGTGGCTTAGCACCTGTGCAGCATCTCTTCTGTTCAGACTCAAGCTTCAATTAGCTTATAGGTTTATTAACACTGTTTCCTGCCTCTTCCCTCTGCTTTGAAATCATAGAATCATAGAGTCATTAAGGTTGGAAAAGACCTCAAGGATCAAGTCCAACCGTCAACCCAACACCACCTAACTCACTAAACCATGTCCCGAAGCACCACATCTACACGTTTCTTGAACACCACCAGGGATGGTGACTTCAAGACTTCCCTGGGCAGCCTGTTCCAATGCCTGATCACTCTTTCAGTGAAGAAATTTTTTTAATATCCACCCTTCTTGTGGTGAGGGGCCCAAAACTGAACGTAGTATTCAAGGTGTGGCCTCACCAAGGCCGAGTACAGGGGCACAATCACTTCCCTAGTCCTGCTGGCCACACTATTTCTGATACAGGCCAGGATGCCGTTGGCCTTCTTGGCCACCTGGGCACACTGCTGGCTCATGTTCAGCTGGCTGCCGACCAGCACCCCCAGGTCCCTCTCTGCTGGGGAGATTTCCACACACTCTCCCC
>NW_010105044.1:0-472 GCF_000699245.1 Pterocles gutturalis | reverse complement strand
TTAATCACGCTGCCGGGGCGCGGGGGCTTGCCCGACCAGGTGGCACCATGGCACAGGGACCGTGTCACCCCCCCGCTGTCCCCAAAGGAGCGGGGACACGGCAGGACCCATCCCAATGACATCCCCCGTGATGAGCCCCATCCCAAGAAAATCTCAGCCTTTAAAAGGCACATAATAAGCCCAGTTATTAAGCCTGTCGTTTCAGACTGAACTTCCCAGGGGGCTCTGTTTTTTATAGCAAATAATGTGAAGTAGTTTAACTTTGGCATATTGTTTTCCTCAGAATTTTGCAGAATCCTGGTGTCTTCTATGGCATTGATTCAGATTTATGCTGAACTTCCCTTTTTTTTTTGGGGGGGGGGGGGGGAGGTTGTTTTATCCCCCATCCTGGTTCCTTTTGAATCCTTTTATTTTTTCCCCACCCCCCCATAAATGCCAAGGAAAGGTGTGAACGGATTATTTTTTTTTTTAT
>NW_010105043.1:1063-1284 GCF_000699245.1 Pterocles gutturalis | reverse complement strand
TTTTATTGAGTTTTCAGTGAAATTTGGGGGTTTAAGGAGATTGGGGGGAATGGGAGTCAGAGGGCAGGGAAGGCGGCAGCCCGTGGTCTCCTCGAACCCCAGGGAACGAGGATGAAAGGTGCAGGAGAGGGTTTATTGCCCATGTCTGGAGTCGGAAAGAGCACCTTGAGGCTTTTTACTCCTTTTTTTTTTTTTTTTTCAGGTGAAGGGGCCCAAAGGTG
>NW_010105043.1:0-927 GCF_000699245.1 Pterocles gutturalis | reverse complement strand
TTCCTGTTTTTTTTTTTCATGATTTCCGCCCATTTAGCAGCGAGGCGATAGGGCGATGTCAGTCCCTTTTTTCGGGGTGCTGGCCGCGCCTGGCAGAGTTTTGTGGCGATGGCTTTTCCTGAGCCTTTTCCAAGTCTAAATTAATAAGATATTTTCCCAGTCAAGCGAATATTAGTCAGCGACGGGGGGAAAACAGCTGAACCAGCAGCCCTCGAGGTGGACGTGTTCCCTCACCGAGCAGGTTCCCAGCGCTTTGCCTGCGGTGTTTTGCTTTACCTCCGCCTTCGGCGAGCCTTTTATTTTGGGATGAGAGGAAGGAGGTCTCTAGAGCAAAGGTGGAAAAATCAACGTTAGGTAGGTTTTCATTTAGGGGAAAAATTCTTGGGTTTTGGTAGAAAGCGAGAAACAATCTCATGCTGAGGTTCCTGTCCGCTGTGCTCCAGCGAACCCCCCGTGTCTGTGTCACAGCCAAGAGACACCCAAACCCACAGCTGGTAACGGGGATGGGTTATAAAGTTACAAAAATACAAGTTATTGGTGAAACAGCTCGTTGCGTAGAAGGATTTTGTCTCCGCAAACCATCCTCCAGTATTACATTTACCAAATTCCGTAGTTTGCAGCCGTTTTTCCGTGACCAAGGTGTACGTTGTGTTAAAGCGTCGTGGTGACACAAAAGAGAGGAGTTCAGCAGCGAGGGTGTGAACCACAGCTGTGTGGGGAGGAGGGTTCATCCCAGTCTCATTTTCTCCTGTTTTGCGAAATTTAAATTTTGTGGAGGTGAGCGGGAGCTGTGAGGTTTCCAAGGGACGGCTGCGAGGTGCGGAGGGTGGCGTGAGATAACGGCACCCGCTGCTGACGGGCTGCGGCGATAAGAGGAGCTGGGCGAGGAGAGGGGAAATAATTCAGCTCGCTGCCGTTTCCTCCACG
>NW_010105042.1:0-14677 GCF_000699245.1 Pterocles gutturalis | reverse complement strand
ACATTTGTACCCAGTTCAGTGACAAGCTTGTAAAGGGACTTTATCACACTCTGTGCCTGCAGCCAATTAAGGGAAAAGGCGCCTTTGTTCAGCTAATAATCTGAGTGTTATCAGAATGATCCTTATGGGCCCCATTTCGAAGTCTAAATACCTCTGGCGGTTGAAGTGTAGTGCATGTAAACAATTAAAATTATAAATATCACTAAACAAATGAAATTGCTAGTGATCTGGTAGCTTGCCAATAAACTCTTATTCAGTTAATTCACTGAGCTGAGAACAACAAAGAAGATGCTGTAATCTGACAGCATATGGCAAAGTTATGTTTGAAGTTTCCACGTAGTGTTCTTTTTCTGACTCACATTTAAATTCTGTGCTGTATAAACAGAGGGTACATAACTCAGTTTGTGGTAGCAGACAGATGTTCCAGGCAACAAGAAATTAAAGGAGTACACTCCAAGTACCTGATTTTATGCTTCTCTTTGTATTTTTATGCCCCAAATCTAATGCCACAGATGTTGAATGTAGGACTTTAAGCAGTTTACTTGTAGAAGTCATTTTACATTCTTCTTGTTTAAAATAATTCAATGAGCTTTATGAATTAAACATTTTGCAACTGCAGGGTCTCACTTCATTTTTGTTTACTTGTACTATAAGTAGTAATAATATCGTTATATGTAATAATATATGATGTACAAATATATCCATTTATTTATGTATCAAAAATAGCCAGAGCTGGATTAAAATCAGACAGGCAAGGAAGTTAAAGCACTTTAAGCAAATACTTATGAGATTGTCATTTGGTCTGGAATGATGTTTTACAGGTCCAAAATTTTTTTCAGTACACATTTTGGAACCATCTGTGGATTTTGGTATTCAAATATGTGAAAATTCACTTCCACTTAAAATGCTTTACTTTTCAGGTGGCTGAGCAGCACCTTAAATAATTCACTTATTTTTCTATTTGAATTTCATTTCTTCCAAAAAAAAAAAGTCATCTGCCTGTAGTATTTAAATTAACACACTAATACTGTCTGAGAACAAAGAAAAAGGGGCCACACTCACGTCACTTCCATTTTGTGCAACCGCATTTAGAAATAATGCTTGCAGAAATAAGATTTACAGCAAGACATCGGATTCTGGTCATCTACAAATGGCTGTACTGGATGAGAAAAATGGCCCATCATTATCCTGTCCCAAGCAGTGGCCATGAACACAGGTCTAGGGAAAAGCAGAAACAGAGCAAGCGTTTATGATATCTCCCATGACTACACTTAACCTTTGCCTGGTTTCTGTGCCTCCACCCAAGGTGACACATTAGGATGGAATAAGTTCCTAAATGAGTGCTTTTCCAAGTCACTTACTAACAAATGCTCTTCCATCATTATTTGCTATCTGTTCTCATAGTTATTCTTGTTTGTTTCTTGATGAAGTCAGCACTTGAGAAGAACATACATATAGCATACTGCTTCATCTTGGGCTATGGTGATGAGTGACTTTCCAATTGCAAGTTCTTGCAAATATATTTAGTACATTATAGCCACACTTGCAAGTCTGAGAATGTTGGAAACAAAATAATTAATACAAGTGAAGGTTTGCATTTAAAACTGCAATGAGACGGCCACAACTTCTGTGATTGTGAAGACAGTGATTAGTTACTTTGCATCTTTCAAGCCTTGGACCAGTTTTGGTGCTATTGGTTGAGACAAAGTGATATTTCTTGAAAAGTTGTAAAAAACTATGTGTTAGAAGAGCTGTTATGCACCACTATTAACTGTCTGTACTAAATTATTCTGATCAACATTCATATGTACTTCTTTGTTTCATGAGCTTCTTCAGACAGCTGATAAGATCAGTCTGCTTGTCTCATTGCATGTCAGTATGACCAGCCAATGTTACTCTTTCTCTTTGCTTCTTCTGTGTTACTTTTATAAGATAATTATTTTCTGTATTTTCTGTTGATTTTGACAAATTTTCCCAGGAGAAGTGTAAGGGCCCAATCCAGTATAACATTTTTTGAAAATGGAGCCTACCTAGTTATTTACATCTCTGTGTATTATAGAATTAGCTATGTTTCATCAAACTGCAATTAAAAGAGAAACATGGGAAAAAATCTGAGGTAAGGAGGTCTGCAAAGGTAGACTTTCAAAGGAACTTTGCAGGGCATTGTTTTTACTACAGTTATTACTGCTGTTGCAATGTTATGATACATTTTTAGCTACTCATTTTTTCTCTCCCTGTGGAGGTATAATATTACAAATTGTCAGGAATATGATGAGGAAAGAGCCCAATATTAAAAAAGAATCTTAGGGAAACAGTACACGTTTGACATTTTATTGCAGGAGGAGGACACTGCTTTTACCTGTCGTGAAATAATAACTCCAGAAATCACCTCAGACGATGAGATATGGCTGAATATAAGAATTCAGTGTCACCATCTCATTCCTTCAGAAGCTGAACAAATCCATAGCCAAGGTTTTCAAAGAAGGGTTACAGAGGTCCAGTTCCGAAATATATATATGCTGAAGTAAAGGTCTACACCTCTGTCCTGACTCGTCTATCCCACAAGGAGTTACTGAACTCAGGCAGTTTCCCAGCAGACCGTGGGCAGAACTGGAGTCTCACTGATCTGCTTTTCAAAAGACTGACCATTCAGCACCTCCCACTGAAACCAACAGGGCCTGCTGGGAACGTGGCACTTCTGACAGCACTTTCTGTGAGTCCAGCTACAAGTCAAGAGTTAAGCTAAAGATCTGAAAATGCATTTCCGATATACAGACAGAGGATGTGAGAATCGGCGATTGCATTTAAAACATCTTTACAGATGTTTCAGAATTGTTCATCCATTCCGCTTACAATTTTAATTTAGTGTGTTAACTCTTAAAACTAGATACTTATCTTTGTTTCTGCCAAGCATTATTTTCATTCTCCTAATCTAAATTGAACTGTGTGATGCAGCAAAGTACATTTCTTCAATGATAACTCTGGACTTACATAATTTTCTCACATCCCAAACTCTAATGTGAAGGATACAGCATGAAGTAATGCTATTTTTATAGATGGGAAAGTAAAATTAAGATAAAAATACCATTACTTTACTTCAGGGGAAAATGTAATTGCAAGGTTTGAAGCTAATTTGAATATTATTCAAATATGAGAAACTGGATGACTGTGTGCAGAGCTCTGCAGGACATGGCAAATATACTCTCTCCCCTTTGAAAGATGTAGAGGTAAAAGATGTTAGCCTTAAAGTGGAAGGCATCTGGCTTTGTTTTGCATTATTTTTATTTCATTCTCTGCCTGAGAATGATAAGATTAATTCTTTTTTCCCTTGAAAAAAAACTACTTTAAGTCAAGCTTCATATGAAAAGGAAACTTTAATAAAGATGTTAAAGACATAAATTAACAACAAATGAAGTAGTTGATAGGTAGAAAGCTTCAAGAGTCATGGTTCAGTTACTGACCCACCTGTTTACATGATAAATCCTTCTTAGGCTGTCATCACTACAGTGTCTGAAAAAATCCAACCTGTAATATATTTACCCTCTGTACATCTCAGAGAAAAACTGAAGCAATTTCTCCATATTAAACAATTAAGGAACAGAGTTATGGAGAGGTTAAAATGGCCTTCCTAAGGTCACATAGGGCATCTGAATAGGGACTTTCCCTTTGCTCTTCTGTTTTTTTCCATTTAGGCTGCAGTCTCTTGGGAATAGTGACTGTTTTTTTCTAAATCATACACGTGGCCTAACATAATGTGACCTTGTGAAAGTCTGCACGAAGTGCAAGTCTGTTCATTGTTAACATGGTGAAATCCTAAATAATGTAATTAATCAGAAAATCAGAGATAAAGAAGAGCTGTAGAGGAAAATTAGAAGTCTTAATTTAATTTTAAATGTTTCACTTTTTAATTACTCAAGAGAAAAATCAGTTTAGACAATTCCATGCTTCATTTGCTTTAGCAAAGTTTAGTTAACTATTATGTTACAATTAAGATATTGCATCAAAAAGAGCTGGAGGAAGGGGATTTTTAAGGTCTGAATACTGTAACTTTGTGAAGAGATTTAATATGTGAAAAATGCAAGGTGGGGAAGCAGACTTGCAGAGCAAAGCCACATACATAAATGTACTCAAAACCACTTAAAAATGTCTCTCCCATGTGCTGATTGATATCTAGACTGTAGAGCTAACCCCAATAATATACCCAAAAATTCTGGGTAGAGTTAGGTTTCTTCTCAGGAATAGCAACTGGTTGGAATAGGTGTGTGTAGGGTGCATTTATGTACTATGTGTTTATGATTTTCCTACAGCAGACAGGAAAAAATTAGTTGGAAAGGAAGGGAATCAGTATAGGTAAAATGGCAGTCCCTAGAAGAAAGAAGGCTTCCCAAAGCATTTTAGTAAGATGGAAGTATGAAAGAACTTTCAGTGACAGTCCACATTAAATTATAAATACTGAATACTGCCATTAAATGATTTGTGCTTTTGTTGCAATGTTGTTAAAGAATAAACAAAGATGATACACAAGCACACACACACCCAAATATAGACATAGACCTTTTACTAGGTTAAGATTTATAGAATGTTATTAAGAACGAAAATAATATTTTGAGTTCCATAGTACATCCTTTACCAAAAAGGCTACACAAATTCAAAAGTTAACTAAGCTTAACTAAGCAAATGAAAAAGATATGCATTATCTTTCAGCTGTCATACTACCCATTTTTAAAATATTGTAAGTACATATATAAAATAAATAAGTATATTTTAATGTGGCGTTTTTCAGCACAGCGTGCTTGAGATCCCAGAGGAAAGTTGCATAGTGCACTGCTGCCCTCTGGCTGGAGCCTGAAAGAAGAAAGGCTGAATATTCACTTGCGTGAATGCTGTCAGCAGCTTGACAAACTGGAGAAATATTAGCTAATAAATCAAATTCTGTCGTCATATCCCACAAAACCTGAAGCCGTTATAAGCATGGCATTTCCAAATTCAAACCTACTGTATGGAGGGGTCTGTAGATTTTGTGTTCTTTTCTGACACTATATCACAAAATAGATCACGACACAATGTATAATAATGTGAAACTTCATTGTTAATTGCACAACATGAAATTTACCTGAGCAATGGTAGCACAGTGTTTTGATACATTTTCACTGTGTTCCTGGTATTTCATTACGTGGTGTGTCTAATTTTAATTGTGAACCCGTTTTTCTGGCTGTTTTACTAGAACATATCTTCGGTTCTGCCTTCTTCCCTGCATATATACCTTATTAACAGAATTCCCCCACTAAAAATAGCGCGATCCAACTGTTATTTTTATCTTCTAAAACAGATAAAGTATTTTCCTTTCCTACAAACTCAGCTATGAGCACACTCCAGCAGGCTGTTCCACAATCATGCAGCAGCATGACACCCCAGCAAACAAGGAAAATGAGCCAGCTTCTTCTACCTACAAATATCATGCACCTAAGGATGTACTACCTTGGCACATCATAAATTACACTTTGGTGTCCTTTATCAAACCTCTGCCAGTTTCCACAGACATCCATCCAGTACCAGTCAAAAGCGTGGTGGTGACATGAAGATCACCAGTACTGGAGACTCCACTTTTTTTCCAAATTTCAATTTTGTTTCTTCATTCTCCTTAATACTATGAAGCTTTCCAGATTGTCTTGTCTAAATCTACCTTGATACAAGTCTGTTAGTCCATCCTAACTGCAATGGGCAGGAAGAAAATACATTCTGCTATTTAGCAGCATCTTTTACATGCTTGAAAACCATTATTAACCCCTGTGCCCTATCTCCTCCTCCTACACTAAGCACAGTCATTCTGTTCTTTCTAGTAAATAGGTCCTAGACTTATGATCATTTACTCTGCTCCCCTCTGGATTTTCTCCCGATAATTTACATGTTTTTAAAGTGTGGCACCTTATTATGATATCTTGAGATTAATGTAACTGAGTGAAAGGATCAGGTTCTGGCTCTTGCAAGCTATACCCCTGTTTATATTTCCCGATGTGCCTCTTCTTTGAAATTGCTGAGCTGGTGAAACGGAACACAAGAGACTCCCCTCTGAACAAACACGTCCTTAGGCAGTTCACACCCTTGTCTCAAACTAGTATCTTGCACTTACCCTTGTCCAAGTACATTATTTTTCCCAGAATATTTCTCCAATATGTTACTGCCATCTTTTTATCTTGTCCTCTAACATAAGTGGGGAAAAAAAAAGCCAATTTTGGTGCTTTTGAATATGATAAGCCGGTTCTCTGTTTCTGTGATTAGGGAAAACTGGACTCCAGGGCAGATCCTTGTCAAATCCGACTCTATATATTCTTACATTTTTGCTGGGTGAATCTTTTCTAATTACCCATTTCTCTTTTTAGATTTTTCTGTAAATTTTACTTCATTTGATGTTCCACTGAAATTATACATTGGATTATCTTTATGTTTGCTACTAGTTTCAGATCAACTGTTGTTTTTACTAATAAATGTCTTCTGAAAAATAACACGTGAATTTACAATCTCTTTCTCACAAACTTACAGTCTTGCTTATAGTTTGAAATGGGAAGTTTTCCACAGAAAGTGTATCCCAGTGTTTTAATGAATAATAACTCATAGCACTCATCTACATTCTATTTTCATTGAAAAGATTTGTTGATGTATAATAATTATGTAAATTCTAAATATGCTGTACAACTTATGCAATACGTAATATTCTTCCCAAAAAGCATTATATACCCTAGCTGTTAATGATAAAAAGGTTTTCTAACTTTCTGGTAAAAAAAAATCCTTTCACTATTTTGAAGGAATGTTTATTTAATTATTATTAACGGTATTGAACAAAAAGCATAGCTAGCCTAGCTACTGTTCGTTTACCTGCATATATTGAATTACAAACTACTATAATGCCTTTTCTATGCTGTCATTGCAAATGTACGTTAAAAGGCTTAGGAGTTCATAGCAACGCTCCTCGTAATTCTTCTGCATGTTATGGAACCAAATTCTGGCATAGACAATCACGGAGAAAAAGCAGTCATGACATAGAACAATGTCAAAAGTAGTATCACTTTGTCAACAAAGACATAAATACACAGTCTGCTTAGCGCTGAAAATAGTAAAAGATGCTTTATTCGTATCAGAAATCTATTATACAAAGTTTTGCAACGTTTGACTGTAGTCTCCTGGAAAATCAGCAGCACCTTATGCAAAACTACATTTTTTTAAAGTTATAACACTGCACAAATTTAAATTATCTAACTAGTGATGCTCAAGACATTGATCTTGGACCTGTAGAACAGTGAAGAGTATCTTCAGGCAAAACCTCAAGATGAAATGATTGTGATACAGCAGTCAATAGTAATTCATTTCAATTGAGCAGTAGGAAGTAGTGATCTTTTCCTTTCTAAAGAATATGCATTAAAATTTGGTTGGGATGCACACAACTTTAGGACACACTTGCTTCAAGAAGCATTTTTGAGCCTTCTTTTTGTTTTTTAAAAAAAAGGGGGAGGAGGATTCATTTGCCAGAAATACAAAACATTTTTATTTAATCATATATTCACTGTCTTTTCAGAGCCTATGACATTGAGGACTACTTAGAAAATACGTGCAGTTTTATCTGGTCTTGCTGTAAGATAACCTGTAGAACATCAGTTCTAGTCGGTTGTTTTTTGTTTCTAAATAATTACTTTCTATAACTGAATTAAATGAGATAGTTGGGTGCATCCGGCAAGAGGATTAGCGCTGATGTTTTTATTTCTTCAATGCTGTGATAAGAAAGCAATATGGATAATACATATAATGTATACAATGAACTTCATGTTCATTAAATTCAGTTATAGGAGTTCATTATATTATTATCTCTTAAAAAGTCAGTGACACATAACTATAAATCCAAGAGAAACTCCAAAGTGCCTTATAAACTCCCCCCAAAAAATTTGTTTGAAAATTGGCATAGTAAGTAGCATAACATCCTGCAACTATATATAAAAAATAAGAGAAAAATACATGTTTTTATCTGATACTTTCATTCATTTTACTATCTCTATAATCAGGTCCAGAAGAAGTACAATGTAGAAAGTGAACTTAAATATCTTCTGAGATTTCAACTCAAGAATGTGGTCAGTGTTATGCCAGGTTAGCTTTCCAAGTCACAAAGGAAATGAAAGAGCAATGTAACTCTATTTTATAAGACATTTCACTGAGAAGGTTGAGTTCACTTATGTTTTGTTTAATATGCTTCATTTTTTAAGAATAATTTGTGAAAAACAGCTACAGAACTGAAAATGGATTTTATAAACTCCAGTGTGGGAATTTGTTTCTATTTCAAGATCAGCTTCTAGATAAATTTTAAAATTAAGATTAGTATGCCTGTAGAAGCTTAAGACACATTCCATAGCCGTTTCTGGTACAGCTGTGCTTAGCCAGTGTGCTTATTACCACACAAAAATCCTATCACATTAACACACACCACACACGCAGCGTTGTGCTTTCTCACATCCCTGCCAGATGAAGAACAAGGAACAGCTATTAACCTGTGTGACCGTTGGAACTAAACAGTGAGCATGGCAAGCAAGCTGTCTGAGTAAGGAAGTTATTTTTGTGTGTGTTTTCTGCAGAGAGCTTGTGAAGACGAGAGTGGGAAACAACCAGGAAGAGAAGGCAGAAAACAAGTCAGAAGACAGATGTCCAGAGCCCCTGAAGAAGGGTTAGGGCAGCAAAAGAGAAGCGTTTTTTTCTGAATGGGAAGTTCTGCTTAAATGCAAGACTAGACCTGCCAACCCAAATCAGCCTGGAGCAGATTAAAAGAGTCCTATGATCTGGGGCACCCAAAAAAATGTGTCACGTAAGTAAGGCAGAGAAGCAGATCCACCCACCAACCACAGACTGAGACAAGGGAACCTATTTATGATGTTTCCTTAGATTATTTATTTCCTCTTGCTACCTGAGTATAAAGTGATTTCTTCTTTGGAATACACAAAGTTTTAGCATACCAGGTGCTAAATTTCATGTAGGATACTCTGTGAGGGAGGAGTGGAAGATCCATCAGCAGGCAACTAACACATTTCTGTTCACACCTTCTAGTTCGGCAAGTTGACAGAGGCACTGACTGAATCTAGTTTTCACTCCACTGATGACCAAACACTTTCACTCACAGATTCCTACACATTGATCAAAATATTGTGACAATATAAAGAACAGCAGAAATCACTGCTAATGTGGAGGCGGGGTATGAAATGAGGGTTATCTTTAACAACAACAGTAAAAAAAAAAAAAAAAAAAAAAACCAGAGAGCAAATTTAAAAGTCACCTCCTGCCATTCAAAAACCTTTATTTTTATTTACACCAGCTGGCATTTCTAATTTTAGTATGGGTCTTCTCTTCCTCTGTTTTAACCATGATTTGTCAGTGTCTGAATTCACATCTTCACTCATTCTTTCTGGTTTTAACCTTCTCTTTCTGTTCACCTCTTCACAGTCATGTTCCTCATCCTTGGTAATACTAGATTTCCCAACACAGTCTAGCTTAAGCTCTTATTTGTCTGACTTCTTTTGCCCTTTTTTTCCCTCATTTGCCATTCAATTCTGAATTAACCCGTTAACTATCAAAACATTTTGCACAATGGCTGAACACTCCTGGCTTTCTATGAATCATTCCCTCTTCAAGCCACCATTTGATTTCTTTTAGCATCTTTATCCACTATAATTCTGGCAAACTTTATTCAGCAGCAGAACTCCTGATGCTGAAATTATTTTATAATCCCTCTTACGTTTTTATTTATGCCCATTAAGATACTGATTCCTCACTCTCAGGTTCTGCAGCCTTAGTCCTTTGCCCCTCTCTCTACTCTGTTCTCTATCTACTCTGCCCCTCTCTGTTCATCTAGCCTAAGTTTCAAACCAAACTCAGATTCTTCTGATTTAGCAACCCTTCAGCTACTGAATAGGCTGGGAGAAATACCATAACTATACTGAACAAGAAATTCCACTCCTTTGCCAGTTCTCCTGCCTCCCCCCCCGCCCCCATCCCCATTATTCCTACTTTTCTCTGTATTATACAGCCTATTACAGTTGTACAGTTGCTCTTCTCCATTTCACCTTCTCTTTTCTTCTTTTCACCAGCAGCTCTGTTCACTTAAGCTGAAAAAACTACTGGTTTTTAAAAGCCCAGTGTTATTTAATGTTATTTCATGAATATCAGCTTTGCACTGTCCTGAATGTACACCGACAATAAAATGCAATCACCACATACTATACAAAGGAGGAAAAAAATCTCAAAACATTAAAAACATTTTAAAATATATATCCTAATTTCAAGATTCTTAGCCATTCACTGTATGCACTTACACAGCATCACTACAGAAGAGAGCTCCTTCTAAATAAAATACCCCAGGCATTTATTCCTTTCGCTATCCATTTCTTCAGTTTCTAACTCATAATGTTTCATGGCAACAAAATATCGGATAAAAGTTTCGCCTAATGCTTCCTTAATGCACAAATCTTTCTCGAGTGCAACAAGAGCATCTTCCAGTTTCAGAGGGACTGACGAATGTTTCAGATCAGCAGTGTGATTTTCATCCTGGAGCATGTCATCATACCTAAGTCCTCGCTTTACTCCATCTAGACCTGCAGCAATAGTAGCAGCAAGCACCAGGTAGGGGTTTGCTGTAGCAGAACTTAATTTATTCTCTATGAGAGTGCCTTTCCCACCATGACATTTTACATTAAAGGCACAGCTGTTATCATTATATGCCCATTTTGCATTTACAGTCTCTTTTGATTCTTTACTGTATTTAGAATAAGGCTTACGGCAGCTGGTGGTAGGAGCCATCAAGCAGCTGATAGCTGCTGTGTGTGCCAAGAGACCCGATAACCAATTTTTTCCAATATCTGAGAGCTCCTCAATTCCATAACCAGCAGAAAACAAATTCTTCTGGCCATTCAAATCCCACAGGCTATGTGACAGAGCCCCTGAATTGTAGAATCCTGATTCTGAGAAAAAGCTAGCCACGTAGTTATACTTCTTAGCCACCTCTTTAATGCCTGTTCTAAATGTAAAGGCGCTGTCAGCAGCATCTATGCCAAACGCTGGATGAAAAGTGATCTCCATTTGCCCAGGCCCACTGGAAGAAGAAAAGCTTTCAATGTTGGCACCAGCATAATACATTCCTTCAATGAGCTCCTGAATGAAAGTCTGGTCGTGGTTATTTAGTATCGTGGCTGCAGGAAAGGATATTGTCTTCGAATTTACAACCTCAGTAATGCCATAAATACAAAACTCATAAGTGAAGGCAGAGTGTAGAGAAAAGCCATTGTCCTGAAGCTGGCTCAGCTGTTTCTTGGCGATATGCCTCGGCGAGGTCATTAGCGGGTTGCCCAGCACAGTGAAGGAATCACATATCACTCTGGCAGTCTGCTCAGTCCAGGGCAGAATTCGAAACGTTGATAAATCAGGGTTGAGGATTATGTCACAATTAAAATTGGTTGCATTTATGTAATCTAATTCATTATCTTTAGGATTCAGGGTCAGCTCGAGATAACTCCTGGGCATGGCAACACCATGAATTGCTTTCTCCTAAACACAGAGCAGAATGACAGATTACCAAACGAGAAAAGAACTCAACTGAATTTTTATGTATTTAGAACAAAAAAAATTCAGATTCACAGCAAGAGCAATAGTATTTTTCCTAAAGAACACTAAAATTACCACTAAAGTGGAAGACAACAGCCAGTTACTGTGTCATTGTGAAGTAGACCAACCTTCTACAAGATTGGTATGAAAACCTTAGCATCAAGTATCCCAATGACAATTTTCTAAACGTGTTCAATAGAACAAAATCTTTATAATGCTTTGAACCTTAAAAGATACTTCTGAGGAAAGAAATTATTAGAAGTTCAAAGAACTGAATTTACTAGCCTTATTTAATTAGACTGTTATTTGGGAGTACAGAGAAATAGATGATTGCGGTGACAAAAAAAGTCCAGATCCTCAGATCCTTTGCAAACACTAACAAGTGGAGGGAACATATCATTTGTTCTAAGTTGAGTTTCTGCCTGCACTATGAAAAAAATGTACAATATAAGTTAAGGAGAGAGCCACAAAAACAAATAAAGATACAGCTAGAAATCAAAAAAACTTACGTGAAAAAACCGAGAAGGAACATTCTTTGATCTTGACACACCATGGAGGTCTACTGATTCAAATCTGACAAACTGTATGCTGTCCCTGGCCATCTGCTGCTTAATAAATTCAATATGAGAGAACAGGTGAAGGAGAGATGGACTTCCAATGCCGCTTATATCAGGCTCTCTGCTGGGTGCTATAAGTGAAGAGGAATGTTCATGTCAAACAAAATAATGAATGCTGGAATATAGGCTGTCCTCCTAAAAAAGTGCAATAGTGGGAAAGGAAACTGTGACATGGAGTGTAAAAACAAAAATAAGAAAATATACGGATCATGAAACGTTTTTGTAAATAAGCACACTTTTTATTCCCTGAGGACCTGTATAAAATCCCTTATTTTTTGAGAGGTTTATAATTTAAATGTTTTTTCATGTTGAGAACACAGGGGAATCATGCGGTAGAGCCAAGAATTTCTGAGGGATACCTCAGCTGATTAGTTGGGTGTTTTTAGGGCACAAATAGCAGCTGGATATCTATTTCCGACTGAAAAATGAGAAAATACAGATGCTACATATCTTCAATGGCTTTGAAAAGTGCATGGATACAGAAACTTGACAAAAAGGGCACTTGTCTTCCACCAAACCTTTCTCAAGATCTCCAGGGAGGCCTGAAGTCTTCTCTGCCACAGGCAGATGAAGTTTATGCATTTATGAGCCTGCTGTTATGGAGTTGTCTTCTTAACTGTATCACAGCATCTGTAGGGTTGTATGAACTTCTTGACATGAGAGCAGTAACATCTGTTCATAACTTCTGTAATGGAGCAGAGAGCTGGACACAGCAATTTCCTTTCACAAACCTTTTAATCTCTCAGGCTGCTTCCCTTTTGAGTGTCTCTGTATTGCTACTATTATAGTTAAACTATATAAGGTATTTTATTCCATTTAGTAAAATAAACTAACTAGAACAAGGGTAAAATCCCATATTAAGATACGAAAAAAAATGTGTAAAAATATTTTTTTCTACATTTCTGGGAGGAAAGTCCTCCATTCTTCCAAGCAGGCTGAGAATATAATCAGATGAATTTTTGCAGATCTTTCAGATCCACAGTGGAAGACCACCAACAGCAAGCATTCACCACTGCCCTTTAAGTGGAAGTTAAAAACTTCATGCTGAGATACTATGAAGGTTGGTGGGAACACTCCCAATCTCTCCCGTTCCAAACAACCCAAACTGGAGAACACCTTGTTTAGCAGTAGCCAGCAGGCACAAACACATCTTTTTTGACCTCTCTTTTGAGGCAAGTAGGACTGCCAGCTGAGAGGCTGTAAAGAGGCTCTCCAGCTAGCCCAGCACAAGGCTGATTACTCCCTGAGAAAGCAACGAACTCCTCCACAGTCATAGACTTCTCAGAGCCTTTGAATACTACTGGAGCACCCTCCAGCTTCAGAGGGCAAGGAGGTGACAAGGGTACTTGGGGTCAGTGAAGTAAGAAGTTCAGTAATAGCAGTGCTCCCTGAGGAATGACAGGTGAAAGCATAGGACAAAATTTTAAGTAAATACAAAAGTCTATAGGAAAACAGAGTAAAAATCGAAGAGGTAGAAGCAAGAAAAAAAAATTTTGTCACATTCACTTTTTGTGGCATCTTTCCCTTTGGTATGCTTCAGCTGTGAGCTGCTTATGAAAACAGCTTTTTTTCCTTTGTCTTCTAAAAACACTAAGGTGCTATGTCCTTTAAAAGATGTACACTAAATAAGGAAGTCCCGTTTAAATATTTTGTGTAACACTCACTCCATTACAGATACTGCCAAAACACAACAGCAAGCAGGCAGGATGTATAAACTGGCCTTGTCTTGCGTCTGTCAGCCAAGTGATAGTTATTTGAATATTGCTTCAGTCACCTCCTAACACAGATTTACAACATAAATATTTACTGACATTTAGCAGATTTGACCTCTTTATGAACCTGACCATCACCTAGAAGTTTATTAACAGCTAATAAACTGTGGCTATGTATTAGATTAATAAAATTTTAAAAGATTCTGAAAATCTTCCTACAGACTACAGCAAGCAGTGTTTTGTTCAACTCCAGGGACAGAAGCCTGGGGTTTTTGCCTTTGTCAAAGCAGTCCTTTATTCTACATGTGTTTAATTTCCTCTGCAAAGATAGTAGACATTTACTGTGGACCACCTGTCACACACAGATTTTAATGTCTTCATATTATTCAAAGTAAAGTTTGACTGACAACTGTTAAATTTGTATCTACTGAAAAATTTTCAGTTAAAACTATATACTTCATGAAAAACACCACCTTTAACTCTGATCCAAGCAATTCTCCAAATCACTACTCCTAAGACATATGAATGATATAAAATCAATATCTAGAAAAACACAAATGTGATATGCATTCATATTAATATGTATAAATTCATTTTAAAAATAAAGCTACAAATATACTTAATTTAAATATCTACCAATGGTAGGTAATTTTCCAAATTTTTTATATATCTGTTGTTTTCAAGCTAAAGTTATTTGAATAAATGCATAAATTAATAATT
>NW_010105041.1:4899-24622 GCF_000699245.1 Pterocles gutturalis | reverse complement strand
CCAACTCAAACTGTTCTATGATTCTATGAGTCCACGATGCCGCAGCCCCTGCCATGCATGGGGAGGGACTAGGGGGCAAGTTGGTCTCCCTGTCAGTGAGCACTGATGAGCTCCCTGTGGTGCTCACCTGGACAGACCCCTTCTCCGCGAACAGGCATGCTTGAGCTTCCTATGTCTTACAAGGAAACAGCACAGGGATTCATGAGGCTTAGACTGCTGTAACAAAGGCATAGAAAACACAATAAAACATCTAGTAAACCAGCATTTTTAGTCTTACCAAGAATGGGTGATAGTTTTATGAAGTGCTTAGCTCCCACTTTATTCTCTAATACAATGTGGTCTGTCTTGCAACTGCAAAGTGTGTCATATCTTAGTCTTTAGTGACATTGTGTTTTATGAAGCGTGTGAAAATGATGAGACACACCAGAGACCAAGGACTGTTTGCTTAGTGTACTACAGGAGCAAATTATCAACCACAGAGAGGATCTTTGTGTGGTTGTTCTCTCCATGTATCTGGTTTACTGACAGCTGTTGGCAAAGAAGATGAAAAGGGAATCTATGTTACAGGGGGCATGGGAGAATGAAAAGAAAAGTAAAACGCCTTAATCGTCTGTGAATTGTCTTTTCATTAGTGCATTAAAGAAGTTTTAAGAGCTTGCTATTTGCTAGTCACAATAAAAATGTTAGAAGTAACCGACAGGTAGTTCAAGTCCAAATTTTACTGATCCCAAAAGCAATAAAATATTTACAAAACTTAAAGGTTATTGAAATGTCCTTCAGATGAGTGTGTTACCAAAAGACAAATTTCCCTTTGGATTTTGTAAAAACTAATACGTTATACCAAACCTGATTTATAAGAGTGGTATATCTGAGTAATCCAATTTTTCTGAACTGAAGGGAGGCAAACACTGGGCAAACATAAGAAATAATTAAAATGTGTGGACTTGAAAAAAACCTACTGAAATTCAAGAATCAACCTCTAGATCTGCCAATGCAAAAATGGTTAACTGAATTTGTTATGGAAATGTCTGACTGTCCCTTGCTAGGGAGCAGGGACGCTCACTTGCACAGACACATGGTGGCATGCCTGTGACACCTGAGCACATGCTGCTTTCCACCTCTGGCCATGCATGCTGAAAGAGCAGCATAGCCGTTGTACAATGTGCATGCAAGGAATTGGCGTGGTGTGGGCAGCTGCTCATCAGAGGTTACGACTGTTCATCCCCAAGTCGTCCTGCTCAGTGTGGCTCAGAGCTCATCAGTGATTCTAGCCACTGGAAAAAAATATCACCTTCCTTGTGTGTTTTTTTTTCTTAATCCTGTGTGAATCACATTCAGTGTACATTCCTGAAAATGCCATCCTGTGTAAAGAGATCCAAATCGTGCTTTTAGAAGGACAGTCCCTCTTTTGCCTTCAAAATCTTGCCTGACTTTAGCCCCCACCCCAGCCTTTGCAGAATGACTTGATTTGTATCCTATTTAAAGATCAAATGACGGTATTTTTCTTTAGCTACATGGATCCTGCAGATAATCAGATGGTATTGTGGTAAATTAATTTTGATCTTATTCTCCTTAATTCATATTTAGGGTATATTCCCTGCTCTTGTAAGTTGCTATGTGATAATTTTCACCCCTGGATAGTCTGTTTCCTAGGTTCTGAACCAGAATTAGACCCACTGCAAACAATCTTGCTCTTTATTTCTGTTCTTAGCAAAACCCTGATACTCCCCCCCTGGGACCTTCCATCTCCCACACGTAGGGCATTTAAGGCTCCAGGTTTTTTCCAGTGTGACTCCAAAATTGTTCTGTTTACTTAGACTGAACAAAATCAAGGCATAGCCGTATTCAGATATTCAGTTTCTGATTTGGTTTTCATCCTGAAAGTAGACTTTGCATGACAAACAGCCATTTCAGTAAATCCATCTAGCTTTTTCTACATAATCTCTACCTAGACTAGCAGTGGGAAAGACCAAGTGTACTGCTTGGAGTAGTTCCTAGTGCACACACAGACTGGAAGACTCTCAGAATAGCACAGAGCTTTTCAGTGAGCTCAAATCCAGACTGGCTAAGCAGAGATGTGCCATAAACCCAAATATATACTCTTCTTGCACACAAAATCAAAACTGGTTGGAAATGTACATAGCTGAGGAGATGAAGCCTGTATAAATACTCAGAAGTTCTAGTACTTTATGTTTTACCATTTCAAGTTTAAATTTCTGCTCATTTTAGACTTAAAGACAAAAATAATAAACAGGAACAATTTCAGAAAGTATTTAACAGTTTTCCGTTAAAAAGCAATTAATTCAGGAGTCAAAGAAAGCCTGGATTTTTTAAAATGTTATTTCTGCAGTGTAAAATAGGTTTCTAATATCTACAATTTTACTGTCGTGGAATGTGGAGAAAGCAATGATTACAAGAAAAACAATTGATGATGGGTTTTTGCAATGTTTTAGCAGCACAGTAAATCAAAAATGATTTGGTTGGCTTCACAGAATTCGTACTCAGGTAAGAGATAACGATCATCTTCACAGTTTTATAGGGCAGGCTGGAACCACTCTTGCCATGCATTTTAAAAATTTTAATCCATGTTGTAACTTTAAATGTGGAAAATTAACAAAAACAAGATATTGCAGTTGAGCACGAGAATTATGTCACTACCAGTTACACTCCATTGACAGCTATTTACAGTATTGTCTTGAGAGTGATGATTCATTCCCACAGCCTGAACTGTGGTGTTAAAGTTATTAAGAAAAAGAAGAGAGAAGGAACTTGCTCCATACGTTTAAGAAAAAGAAGAGAGAAGAAACTTGCTCCATACGTTATTGCTGTTGGTTAACCATCTGATTTTGAACCATTTGGGCACCTACTGTGTGGATATAACTTCTACAGATGGGATGGCTGCCAAGCAGAGAACATACAATCTCCCCTCTCCCCTTTTCATGCTCGCTGCCTGGTGAATGTAGGTTGCTGTATTATGCAAGCAACCTCTGCAGTGTGGGTGGTTTCAGACAAATAGAAGAAAGACAAACAGCACGTCTCAGAAGAGAACAACAAGCTTGTCTGCTGGTATCCCCACGCTGAGGGATGACTCAGGAGCTCATTTGGGTTTCTTTTCTCTTTCCCCAGCCTGTTAGCCTACTCATTGTCAGACGTCTTATGACAAACTGAAAAGGACGATGCTGTATGTAGGCTGACTGTTCAGCTTCTAGGTAGCTTTCCCCAAGCTGGCATCTATTGGAGCTTGCTGCAGTTTCTGTCCAGGACATACATGTGTTCAGATTCTCTTTATCGCTTTGTTGTTGTGTCGTGCTCCTAAACAGAAGAGCGATGCGGACAGAGTATGCCTGGGCTTGGGGACAGCCTGTGCAGCTGAGGGTGGCTACTACAGAACTTCTGCAGTTGAAGGCTTTGTTTTTCTCTTGATCTGAAGCTTCAGTCTTACCAAAAAAACCTCACCAACCACAAGAAAGGGAATTATGATCAGACATTGTTGTCTAGGTCTGTTAGTGTTTTAGACTGAGCTTGCACAGTTGAGAAAGTCTCTCAAAGAGACAATCCAGTTAGGAAAAAATCATACAGCACCTCTCATGCTTTAGCAGGCTAATCTAGCCCTGTGAAAAGGGATCAGTTGTAAGATACATCAGTGAGAATGAAAGAGGCAGTCAAATAAAATTAGAAGGCTTACAACAGCGTAATTGGGTCTAACAGTGACAGGATTTGCTCTTGGAAGGAGGCAGCAAAAGGCAGCAAACAGTATGTGGACAGTCACTGTGAACAGTGCTCCTAGCTGCAATCTGTTTCCAGTGCTCTACTTCAAGCAGCAAGAGAAAATGACCAGCATTTCAAGTCTATGTAGTTGACAGGAGAAAAAAAAACTGCAGAAAATTTGACACACACCTAACAGCCTAGAATTAATACCTGCTCTGTAACTGCAACCCTCAGTGCTGCCCCATTTTGTTCTTCCATCCTCTTATTTAATGGCTGTTGCCTAGGACCAAGTGTTGCCAGTCAAAAATCTCAACTGGCTTCACAAAATAATTAAAATTCCCCCATAAAATAGCCCTTTTGTCAGTCACACTGCTGCCCGACTTCGCCAGAAATATTCAGGAACCATGTAACACTGTATACTGAGTAATAACATTTTAGAAGGGATATTCTGGCATTATACATGTACAGAATGACCACTAGCACTGTCGTATCACGGTGAGCTTTTGGTGCATGAACCAAATTGAGCAGCCCTGATGAGCAAAAGGGAAATGTACAGCTGAAGAAATCCCAGTGGCAAGATTTCTAGTGTAGTCTGAGGTTTTTCCTGTAAATGGGGGGTTTTCCTGTGCTTTAGGTTATAACTAAATGCTTTTCTACAAAACAATAGCAGTCTCAGCAAAAGTGTTTTGTTAAAATAAAAAAAAACAACGACCCAAACCAAAACCCTTTCAAACTTTTTGAAGAACAGAGGAAATCTAACAGACCTAAGAGCTGTGCTTTTCTTTTCCCCTAATTATTCTTGGCTAGATGTCCTAACACTCACTTTTTATTTGTTGATAACTGCTTTGAATTCCTGTGAGCTCGTGTGTCAATCCGTATGCTCTGCCACATGCAGTCAATTAGTTTACATTGTCTGACTACTGGCTGTGGGCTTTAATATGTGTGGGACCTAACACAATTATCTCCAGTTATGGGAAGTCTTATGGTGATCGTTAGGAGCATCGAATGAATGAGCGCTGCAGTAGTACAGCGTTTGCTCTGCCTAGTATTTCCCAAGAGTCAAGGCACAAAACAACTCCCAAAACACAAGAAAATCCAAACCCAAACTAAAGAAACAAGCACTCCCAAACCCAGCCTAAACACAAACAGGAGGATTATTTATTTATTTATTTATTTATTTCTGTAAAGCACAAGAACCTTAAAAAAGCCTTAGAGACACAATTTCTCATTATTCACACAGGTGTGGAGTACTGATTTCCCGAGAGTTTTCCAGGCTCTACAGCCTAGCAACTATAAATCAGAGGTGCACTACTTCATAGCAGTGGGGGCAGGTTTTCACCATCTTTATTTTGGTCCCAGAAAGGCTGTTTTTTAAGTGCCCACAGCACTTCAACTGTAGCAAAATCACTGAATTCTTTGCAGAAATGTCACAAACTAAAGGACAAAAGCACATCTCAAAAATCATTACCACTATTTACTTCATATGAGATAGAGTCTACATTAGAGAGGTTAAGTGACTAAAATAACTAAAATTAAAATGACTGCAATTGCAGACTGATTACAAGAATTAGATAAGTTCATATTAATTTCAAATTCATCCTGAAATACACTGTCAGGCTTCCAGAAGAAATACGGTCATATTATCAGAGCTAACAAGGTAAGAAACACCACTGCACAGGAAAGAATACGCAAGCATGCTTTTCCTGGTATTTTCTGAAGAGCAACAAATTTTACAACATGATATGCCCAGCCTAAGCCTGTAAACATATTAAGTAATCTCAGGTGTTACAGTACACTTAGTAGACATTAAAGTACACGAACACTCCTAATAAAGTAAGATTAACAAGAAGGAACAGAGCAAATGCTAGATTAAATTTCCGGTCTAAATAGAGGTAATGCTGTAGCCTTTACTGCTGCCAAATGGCCAGCTTTGAGGAACCACCAAAAAACTTGGTGGATACTTTGGCAACTTTCCACAGGTTACAGATCTTCAAACGTGACACCAAATTCAAACACCCTGACCAAAGCCAAGTTCTTGTCCACCTCCGACCTGAATAGGACTCACAGTCCTGCTCACATAACTTTATGTATGTTAGAAGATGAAAACACATCCTCTTAATCATACCATCTTATTTTAAAATAGCTTTTGATGGTATTGTTTTAATAAAGGTAGTTGTGATGATTACATACAGGGTACAGGAAAAGCCTGTCTTTAAATGACTGCAGCCAATGTCATTTACCAGAAATGAGTTTGGCCCAGGATGAGTTTATAAGGCCACTATAAATCATAATAAGGTGTTTATTGCCAGCAAAGTTCCTCTCTTTAAATAATCTTAAATACAAAGTTCCACTTCTTTTCTCACTAAAGCGGTTGATAAATGTGATTGGTCCAAAAGTTATAGTCTGCAAATGCTAGTAGCTCATTGAAGTGTCAATTAGATATTACAGAAGTAAAAATTCAAAACTATTTAGATGATACAGTATCTAGCTGTATAAACACATAGTCATGAGAATACTCTGTTCATTCTGTGATCATGAAAGAAATGATCAAGTAGTGTAAAATTTTTGGAATGTTTTTGAATATTCTGGTTTTTTTGATCTTAGAAACTAAACAAAATACAGACAGTATGACTACAATAATTAAAAAATCCCCTGGAAATATATTATTGCGTAATAATGTATGCAGGCATAAAGTGTAGCAATACAACAAATTGCAATACATAACTGAATATTGCTAACTACAGCCACATTCTTCACAAGCTGCAGCATAGAGGGGGAGTCCTTTCGATTCAGCTCTGCACATCTCTGGTCCCATTAGCGTTCTGCCAGGTCATTCCTGACAAGTCTACAGTAAATGTTTCATGCAGAAAAGACACCAGAAAAGCACAGCAGGTAATGACTTATGGAAAACAATTAGATGTCCTTCGGTATTTTGCCTTTTAAGTGGGCAGTGTGTTATTTTTACTTAGTTAAAATGCCCAGGTATACTGTACTTTGGAAGGAAGATATTAATCTTATTTTTTTCACAGACAGATCAGATGTATATGGTTATTGTCCTAAAGCAATCAAGCAAACCAGTAAGTGTCTCTGTTTTTTGCCTCTGGTCTCATTTTCTCAGGATGAAGTGGAATACTACTGCTACTGCAGTTACCTCTCTGTTCTCTCCTATCTATGCTGGATAGAGGCTCAAATTATTTTTAGCATGCTGAACTTGTTGATTTCATTCTTATTTTGAATATATAGGAAAGTATCCCTGCTGTTATTGGAAAGAGGCTGTGAAATGCAATTTAAGAAGAAAGAAATTGTAACCTTGACATCATAGATGTTAGTCTGATTGAAGATCAAATGTGGTCATACATAGTGGTACTAGTGGAATATTCCTGGTCCTCAGTGATTATCCTGACGATGACTATGAGAATGTTTTTTTCGTGGTCATTCATCTTCCTTACAAGAGACTATGGACCCAGGAAGCACTTGCACTTGAAGTTGTTCACTTAACTGAGTTGAGGTTGACACTGTATCTTTCTGAATTTGTATCGGCAGCTTCATTTTGGTAACAGCACAGTGAGAAAAGGTAAAAAACCAACCAACCAACCAAACAAAAAACCCAAAAAACCCCTAAAATTTTTTCCAGAAACATGTTTTGAATAACAGATTAAATTGTCCCTTAAAAATGTGGGTAAATATTGTAAATAATGTCATCTGTTGTGGTTTGGTTTGCATGATTCTGGATACCAGTGGTTTTGGCCACATTCTTATTTCTCCACAGTCAGAATCTGCATAGGCAATGACATTGCAAGGTATTTTATGGCAAGAAAATTACAGTTTCAGTGCCTCTTCCTCCCCCAGTTGTGATTTTCTGGCAGCATTTGGAAGAAATGGGCAGAAGTAAGAGCAAGTCAAGTACTACAGTGGCTGCATGCTGGGAAGGAAAGTTACTCTATCATCTGGCCTTGGATGGGACAACCACGTAAGTCCTGAGCATTTGGATGGGGGAAAGACTGTAGACAATGGGACCTGAGGTGGGATTAGCAAAGACCTTACATCTCCTGCTCTCCTTGCTGAGGCAGGGCTCTCTCACAGTCTCCTTCAAACAGAATAGCAAAGTCATATAACCTGGTGAAGATGACACATAGAAGTCTGTGGCCAGTTTCTTAGCTTTGCAATCCTCAAGAAATTGAAACCTTCTATTTGAAAAAGTGTGGGACATCTGTGACAATGAAGTCCTTCACAGAGCACTATACAGACTGTAACATACCCTGAGTGACTTGCACAAGAATGATCCTAACTTGATCAGTATAGGTTCTCAACTAAACTTCTGCAATGTGTTCCTAATGGAGAGAAACAAAATGATACCTAATGGCAGTTGTCTGGGTGTCACTAACCTAGCACACCTGGCAAATAAATAAATAAATAAATATTAAAAGCCTGGAAGCTGCTATCATCTTTAAGATCTTGCAGTGACATTGGAAAAACAGTTTCAAAGTCAATTTTTCTGAGCTATTAGATTGACCCCACAGGACAATAAATTAATTTGGTGGCTTTCCATGGCTCTTTACTTTCTTTGTGCTTGGTATGTTTGATTAAGGCCTCATTCCCAAGGGAATATCAAGGACTTAATTTACGGTATATACCCTAAGTGCACTGCATTCTTTGCTTTTAAAATTCACCCTCCAGTTAAGGTACCACCCATTCCAGAGAACACTGGTGATGTTGTAAGGCCAGAGATCACCGGTAGCAGCCACACTGCTCTGTCAGCTACTGATGTCCATAATCAAAGCTTTCAGTTGCTGAATATTAAAATAAAAGCCTCTTCAGCCAAATCACTGCTAGATGTCTTCTGGAAACAGCACCAGGAACTGCATGAAGGAACACAAGTACTAAAGAGCTACTTCCTATGTTGGTTTGCAGCTTATCATTCTCATTATTGCACAATAAAAGAAATAATAATCTTTATGGGATAGTGTACCAGCCTGTCCTCCAATTAACACTGGATTTACAGCAATAACTCAATTTACTTTAACAGCATTCATGTAGCTATTGCTCCCAAAGCAAAGTGTGGATGCACAGTTTATCAGAGAGGGGAATTTGAAATGGCTTTTTATTTTACTGTCTTTCACAGAACTCAATACTGAATTGCTTGTCAGTGAGACACTGTCTTTGGTACCATGTTGCAAGGCTATCTGGAAATACAGCACCAGCAACAGTGTGAAGGTGCTTACTGGCAAGAATATTAGAATGAAAAAAATTTAGTGGGGAAAACAAGGGAGCATCTAATCACTGTAAGTAGACTTTAGATAATAGATAAAGTTAGGGGAAAACATACAAGCAAACAAAAACACAGTGAAGCACAATGGGCTAAACTTACCCCAAGTATAACTCCAGCCAGCTGGCCAGTATCTGGTTGTCAAAATAAAGTGGAAAGAAAAAAACAAAATAGAGTACAAAATCTCTCTTACAACATAGCACATTGGTTTTGTTTGGATAAATCAGATGCCTTCTGTAATGCAAGTCTTTGAAATAAATTACTTCTTACTGCAATTCCAACATCAAGCTATGATCCTTGCCATTTTTGTGACCCCTTCAATTCCCCTTTTTATTTCACAGCACTCTATAAATATTTCATGTACTATTTTCTTGTGATCACTGCAAAGAGGGGTTTTAGGAATTTTTGTACCTGTATCACCATGGAAACAAGATATGTGTATACACTTATGATCACTCCTTGTCTAAAGTAAAAGGCTGCATCATCTGTGCAAGTTTATGGCTAATTGTTTTGTGTAAGATATGGGTGTCTTATTCTTACTACTTCGGAAATTCATTTGTTTTAATGTAGTTGCACATAGCAAGCTGTAAAGTAGGTTTTATGAAGCCAATAATGCAGACATAATACTTGAAGAATTCCTTTTGGTTTGGTTGTATTTATTTTTCCAAACATTTTGTTTGAGAGAAAACGAGATTGCTATCTGCTGTTTCCTTATTTTTTTGCAGGAAAGCAAAGGGTTGTTGACTTCCTCTCCCCTCCCTTCCTTCCTTCTTTCTGAAGGTACTGTACTCATCTGAAAAAAAAAAAAGAGAACGAAATGATTGTTCCTGTTCTCTTTCTTAAGTCATTTGAAACACTGTCCCTGCTAGTTTTCTAAGTTTACTGCAATCTCTGCATGGGGGAAGGGAGAGAGAGGGAGAGAGAGACAGAGATTACCAACATGAAAGCAGGTAGAGAGTTTAGGGCAAGACTCCTTCCAGCTTCAGCAACTGGTAAGTTAAGTAAAAATGCTTTTATGGCTAACTCTTTAGCAGTGCAATATATATGCTTTTGTATTAAGAAAAGGCGTTAATCAGATACACATTTAACTGATAAAAAGATAATAACCATATGCATTGACAAGCAGTATATTTATGCTGTAGATACCTGTACTCTGGTTTTTAGATACTGGTGATAATAGCATAGAGTTTAAGCAACGCAGAGAAGAAAGTGTTTTCCAGTGAGTCTGATAATATTCATAATATTAACTACTGTGAATTTTGCATATACGGCTTCTGCTACAAGAATCTTATTACAGTCTGTGCTAACTTTATCCTGAGTATTTCAGCAAGATTCGATGGGCCACTGCTGAAATGAGAAGCTGTGTCATATGCAAATTGATGTATTTCACATATCATCTGCCACTACTGAAGTCTGCGCCAACTCACCAACCTGTGCTCTAGTGGGAGAATTACTAGGGCTTTCTTTCCTTCAAACCATATTGTGTTCATGATCACACATGTTTATCTCTACTCATCCGTCTATATGGTTAGTCTAGGAACAGTGATATTTAAGACGTGCAAGACAGTTCCAGGTTCTCACTTGAAAAAAAAAAAAAAAAAAGAAGTTCATGTTGTGTAGTATATAACAACACTGAGGCTGATCACCAACATCAGTAGTAGGATGGACTCAAATGTTTATTTGTTGTTTGCATTGATGTAGATACCAATAATATTTTTCATTTAGGCATAAATGTATCAGAATGACCAGAAGTGGTGCATAAAACGTGTGATTGAATGCAAGAGTAAGTTTCAAATATTGGAAGAGAAAAATCCCCCCCCTCCCCTGCCGTGCTTTTATAAGAGCAGAATGCAGAGGTAGGGGGAAGAATTAGGACAGGTGTGCGTTGCTCTGCAGGAGACCTGGGTCGTCATCTCATCCAGCATTTCTTCAAGCTGCAGCTGTTTGAGGTGCAGGGTCCTCTGCAGGATTCCCAGAGCCTGGACAGAGCAGCTCCCAATGGCTGGCAGGCATGGTGGGGGGCTGGCAGGCAGCTCGAGCTGTCCCGCTGGAGCACTTGGGCTGCTCTTCTGTCCCGGGACAGCCCTCTGCTCCCACCCCTCACTGGACCAACTAGTGGAAAATATTTTCTTCCCCCTCTATTTTGTGTCTTTCTGCAAGTTTTTCCAAGGAAGAAGGTATCTACCCCCAACTCAGCCCGATTTCTGAGTAAGTTGTAGATTCCCTTTGCTTTAGGAGCAGCGGATGGGTTCTGCCAAAGGATGTGGAAATAACTTGTTTTTGTAACTCGATGTTGCAGCTCAGTCTAGTTTGGTACCAATTATTACTTTAATTTCATTATACTTAACCGACAAAGAATTCTCTGCTAATAGCAAGTAAATGTCAGATGTTGCCATGAAAACCATGTGCCACATCTTTTGCTCAGGCTACTTGGGTTTATGTTTCACCTGACTAAATACTGATTCAAATTAAATAGATGATTTGGACAGCTAGTTTGACAGTTACACGTCAAACACCTGGAAAAGTACTTTTAACTTCAAGTGAGAAGTAGAAGAGTCTCCTAAACATTAAGAAATACATAAAATCTGTACTTGCAGAGTCATTTTGATCAAACTGCAGAGCATTAGTCTGGATTGCAATCACCTGTGAGTTTTGATCTGATGAGTTCAGAAGTTCAGTTAACCATGTAGTTAAGAGCTGGTTGCAGCCTTAAGGTACAGATTTTGTTTCTGAAGGTGCTGAACATTAATGTATTCTTGATTTGGACCATGTATACAATAACTTCTTTCTCCCAGAGATTGTCTGATATACATAAAAAAAAGAATATGTGTGTTCATATTCATGGTAGGTGGCCAAAAAGCAGTATATGCTATTTTTAAACCCATTCCCCAATCATGAGCACATAGGAAGAGCATTTTTAAATGCATGCTTACTAATTTGGCAGTAAATAGTTGCATTTTGAACTTCATTCTTAATTTCACCTATCGGGTTTATTTTTCCTTCAAATAATACATCTTTACAATCATTTGGAGTTTATTTGTTTTCACATTGTATATTTTATTGCTAGGATAACTGCAGTATGATTTAGCAAAATGGTAGTTTGTAACACAACTAATAGCTTTCTCGAGGTGTCAGGCAGAGGAGATTTTTGGCTGGTGCATTATCCTTATCTCACGCTGCTGAGATATTTACAAGCAGAGAAGGGAATAGTCTGAGGCCAGATTGAGTACAGATCTACTACCAGATGACACCACAAATTAAATGTTTGTGAAATGCATTTTCAGTTATTCCCCTCAACATTATAAAAAATATACTGAAGCATTAAACCAAGAATAAAAAGAGAGAGGCTCTGTTTATTATGCTTGAAGTCTTATTGCTGCTATTGCTAAGAGCCACATTTATGTATATAGCAATATGAGCAAAAGGTCAGTCAGTGTACATAATTTCCCAGAGAATTATTTAAAGCCATTATTTCCATTTGATTTGTTCTCAATTATAATGAAACAAAATATAGACAGATTTTACTTTTGTTCTGAAAACTAAAAACGAAACTAGACCAGTGATGGCAAAGATGTCACGGAAACAAGTCGTAGCCCATGGAAATCCTGTTAACAGGTGTGATTCAAAAAGCATAGAAACGAATAGAAGTCTTTCTGTAAGTATCAATTGCCTTTTTATATTTAGGATCAGCTTCTTTAACAGCAAAAACTGTTGGGAATGTGAGGTTTGGATGCAGAACAGTAGCACTGCATTACATTCCCACTAACATTTTGCTATCTATAATATAAATTTTTGAACGGGTGATAATTTGAATATTTCAATTTTAAGGAGTTTTCTATTGCTTTCTCATTCTTTCAAACAAACACAACAATAAGAGCCTTGCCTTAGTTCTGTCTGGAGGTAGAGCAGAGAGTTGTGGACTGAGAGTCATGATGTGCATCTCAGAGATGAACATATTGGCATGTCTTTTAGGTGCTGTGACAGATAGTAGTGACAGATAGATATGCAGTATTTAGAATGGGAGAAGCACAGGGGGATGAATCATGGTAGCAACCCAAGACAAGCCTGGTATACAGAGGCAGAAGAGTATGGATCACCCCAGGTACCACTTATATTGTTTCCGCTCTTTGATATTGCCAAGCATCTTCAATGCAGAAAGATTTATTTGAATGGACCACTCCACTCAGCCAGATATGTCAGCAGAATAGCACCCTGGGAAACAAACGCAGTCAATGTTGCATAAAGGAACGGGGCTTTTGTGTGGCCATGGTTTAAGGACAGAAATCAGGCAAAAGCGTGTAAAGAAAAGTAGCCTCTTGATAAGAAAGGATCCATGTTTACTGAGTACTCGTTCATGTTCCCGGGTAGTAGTTGGTCCAATGAAACAAACTGCTCCTTCAAAGAGACCTTGCAAGTGCTGTCTAGACTGCTACCGATAGTTGTAAAATTATTCATTTGTTTGATGAAGCAATTTTATATCCCAACAAATTTTTAAAAATAACTAACTACCTGTTAAAACCAAATTAGAATTTTCTTCTTAAACACAGTAGTTTTACGCATTCTAGTTTACCATGCCAGAAGACCATTGAAAAGGAAGAAATGTCATCTTGGAGAAGAAGGAATTATAGAGAGACAATGTGAAACCTTTAAAAAGAAAGAGACAAGTCTGGAAAAAAATATTACTTGGGGCTATTTTCTTCCTACTGAAAAGCTGATATTCTGAAACTGAGACTGCAGCTCTCCATTGTTGTAAAAATGCAGTGGAATTTTATGGATGATATTCAGATTTTCATCCAATAAAGAGGCCTATGTTAATACTTCTTGGTTATTTAGGACACATATTGAACTGCATGCTAGATGTCTGATTTTTTTCTTTATATCTATCTAGCAGGGACTAGTCTTTCTTGCCTGGCTTCTAAAACAGCAATGATCCAATGAAAAAATATTATTTAATCTTTGTTACAGTTTCTTCCAAACTTTATACCCTTGTAACTTGATTTTTTAAAACGGATGGTTTTATACTAGTGTTACCCTGACCTTGATAAGTAAAACACAGCATTTTCCTTCTAAACCAACAATGTTTAATGTATTGTAAAGACTTCTAATGACACTGGAAATAATTAAGTTAAGTAATCGTATACTAAAAGAAAATATTTTCATGCTCTGAAGGTTACGTGAAGAAATTATGTGAAAATTTCCTTTTTAAAAAAAAATTCACTCCTTATTTCCTGCTTTGTACATTAGAAAGTCACATTATTAACTATTTGAATGAAGGATGAAAAAAATTATTACTCTTACTTTCTCTTCCCTCCCTCTTCTACTAGGAAAGCTAAAACACTGGCACATTTTCCTTTTACTTTTTGGGTGTGCATGAATTCATGTGATTTCAAAACAAAAACTTAGGATAAAAAGTGTGTTTCTTGAAAATGTATTTTCTCCTTGCAAATATTCATAAAAAGTAAACCTGAAAACATCCAACTTTCCATCTGCTTATGCTCATTAGCAGCACTAGAATTCAGAGAACACTTAAAAATACAAATGTTCATTAAATCTGAAGGTTCATTTAACTACAAAAAGCTACAAGGTAAACTGAGTCTCACATATTGATAATATGTGTTTTGTCTAATGAATTAAAGAAAGGTACAACTGATTTGAAATTGAAAGCAAGGCTATGAGAAGGGTCATACCTTTTAGTTGTTATTCTTAGGCGATGCTGTACTACAAGGTATACTGATGTACAGCAAGCAGACATTACCTGTGCAGTCCTCTGTCTGGAGGCCTGATGAAGAATAGAAACCACCTAATTCCTCTGCATAGAAAGAATTTCCCAGGGTGGTGTTCCCAAGGTGGAGCAGCAGGTGTGGCAGCTCTGGGGTGGAAGCACGCGGCTTTGCCCCTTCTCAGGGAGCAGATTATCCTGGCCCCAGGCCCTTTGATAAGCCATAAGATTCTTGTCTGGGAGGGACAAGATGACTACCAGTCTTCCTCTTCACTGGATTGTTGCTATTCTCAACTGTGCAAAAGCCACTTGTGCTTTAGTCTTCTCTGGTTAGGGTTGCAATGTTAACTGTTAGACTCTTTTTGTAGAGTCTAACGAAAGAGTCCTCTTTTTGTTTTGTGGAAGGCTCTGTGCTGGAGCTGCTACTAAGGTCTTTGGAAATTGGAAAAGTGTAAATGCTCTCACCAACAACCAATACATTAGATTTAAACCAAACTTAAGTACACCCACTCTGAAGATATTCAGGAAGAACACATTGGAATATCGTCACTATGTCAGGTTTAGTGCTCTCGCTGAGGCGCTTTCTATAGCAATTAACGAGTTAGCTTGGTGTTTCAACTTCAGGTAAAAAATATTTTAAGGCATTATTTGAGACGGGGGTGTCTTTCACACAGTACTTCCAGGTAGCAGGATATTTTTCTATCTGTCTACTTTTTCTTTAAAGTGTTTAGAATATATATGCAAATAAAACAATATCAGGAGGTGAAAAGGAAATTGATGACCTGTTTTTAGAGCATCTGTCGGTGTCTAAGGAACAGCAGAATTTGTTTGAACCATCTGGTAGGCACCAGCCCACTCTGGGTTGGATCCCTAGTGTGGGTTTCTGAAGTCATGAAGAGCATTCTGTATTTGTCCAAAACTATTGCCTTGTGTTAGGAATTGCACAAAAAGGTAAAGAACCTCCTGGAGGAGCAAGCTGACAATGTGCTCATAGCTTTACCAGAAACTAAACGCATCCATCTATAAAGGTGCAGGAAAACAGTATTTTTTCTGCAGCACCACAACAAGGAATCACACCAGCACTAATGTTGTATCAGATAGCTTTTCTGCATAGTGCTGCACTCACAATATGAAGCCACCAGGGTTTCCAGAACCCTTTTATATGTCTGTAGGTAACATTTTGTCAAGATGCTGTGGAAGCAGTCATGTGCATCAGAGAAATGGTGCTGACCGACCCCTTCTCCCTATCTCCTCATCCTTCTGCCAGAAAAACCAAAATACTAATTAAAGTCTTTGGACCCTAAATACATTTTTTTTTCCTGTCACAAAAGTGGAACACTCCTAAGCTTAAGCCACAGATAAAGAAATTCAATTGAACAGGTGTCACTGGATTCCACAGGTAAATTATCAGGACTCGGGATTCCCTCTAACGACTGCAGTGAGCATTTTCACTAGCTCATTCACTGCTAGACACAGCAAAAATGCATGAAGAGGCATCCAGTGAAATGCACTGAACATGGTCAGGACAGTAAGGCGGAAAGAAGCCACACAACTACTTGTCCTCTGGGTACTGTCCCTCTGCCCATAGTTCAGCCTTGCCTGCCAACATTCCTCCCAAAACACAGTAATAATCTCTATCAGATATTCCAGGTTTCTATGTGGCATTTGACGTTTTTCCAGAGAAAAGCTCTGAAGAGAATCCTTGGGTTGTTTTGGAGGCTGGGGGGGAAGGGGATTGAGAGAAAGGGTTACATTAATATATAAGGTGTTTTTTACAAAACTTCATTTTATATTGCTGGTTGGCCATTCTTAGACGTGGGGTAGAGTTACAGTGGTTTGATGGTCTTTTTGGTTTCCCTTTCTTGTGATGAAAATCTGAACTTAATTAGTATCCAGAACAAGCATTTGGCATCACTAATGGTGAAGAATTAGTACTAGAGTGGTTCGGGAAATGTCCAGAATTTCAGATTTCAAGCTGTGTTGAGTTTCTTTTCTCTTGCTTTTTTTTTTTGGCAAAAAAAATAATTTCTTATTTTTTGTAGCTCTAATCTCTGTTCCACTACCTGTTAATGACGTTTAGCCTAGTCTGAAGTGTCATTCCTGTTCTGTATGTTAGTTCATTGAATTCAGTAAAACTGGTTTTTAAAATCTGTTTTAGTTTAAAATAATTAACCTCAATAATTTCTCCCTGTTAGTTGATTTACATAGAGATTTGTCTTCCAAGTGATCAAAATCATTAAAGCAATATAAAATTTGTTTTAAATTTCAGATTCCCTTTAGTTGTTTATTTTTAAATCTTCCTAGAAGTTAACCAAATAACTAAGAGCAATATTCAGGATGCATTTTGGGGATCAGAGAGGGAAAACAATTGCATTTTGCTGTTCAGTCAAGGATAAGATTCAAGCTTGGCAACACAAGTAAAGGGCAACACCAGAGAGGAAGTTATCATAAATTACTTCCTTGCAGGCACTTCGTATGATCAGTCAAAAATACCATTTTATGTTCGAACTGAAGAACTAAGCATATTTCTCTTTAAACAAAATACATTCATTTTGAGAAATGAATCCTCATTTGAAAGCATTTATGAGATGTATGTGAAGGTCATAATTTTTTCTGAACAATAAATACATATTTTAGTTCAGCATGGTTTCAACATTTTAACATAGATTTTATGCTCTGGCAGGAGGGAAACCAGAGCTCCCTAATCACAGTGCAGACATACCAAAAGTAGTTTCCTCCAGTGCCCCAGTAGTTTGCCTTAAGAGACACTTTTAACTCTGTCTCATTGCCCATGATTCTTAGCTTTTTCTATTTGGGTATCAATGGGATAAACACAGTGGTGTCCTAAGAACGGCACTGACATCTCTAATTCCTTTGTTCCAATTTCCTACTGAACTTCTGTTCAAAGGGAAATGTCTAAGTCACTACTTCGAACCAGTTTAATTGCAAGTGAGTAATAGAGGTTAATAGAGATTAATTAGTAATTTCACCTAAGCAGCTTTTCCATCAAGAATTCTGTGCAAACTTCAGCTGAAAGCAAATCTATTCATCTTTCCTAGACGACTAGGAAATCTTCATCTGTTAACTTCTTTTAATGAACTGGACACCAAGAGAAGTGTTCAGTAACAGATACATTTTTCCTAATTCTGTCAGATTCTGTATGAAATCCTTTTATTTCAGTTCTTGTAGGATATAGCATGTTTTACTGGAACATATGATACTTGCCAATTTTGCAACCTTCAGTTTCACTATGGGTTTTGAATTGTGTGAAACAAAGAACTGAACACAAAAAAGAAATACTCTGCTGAAGGCTAGTAACACTCCACCATGTTTAAGTAAAATTAGACTTTCTTGAAAGACTAATGTGTTTTGGAGATTTCATATGAAAACTCTCTCAGACAATCCTCTTCTTCCCTTCTCCAAGGTTATGCATGCATTTTACCGGGTACTTTCTTTTTTGAGATACCTGTTGTTTTACACATGCAACGCTCACGAGATGTAATTGCTTTCCTGTACATTAACTGCTAATTGTGTAGGAGGTTGCCAGTGGGCTAGCTTGAAGAACGAAAGCTGATGGTGGCCCTCAGCTACCCCTTACGATAACAAAGAGGTGGGAGGAGACCAGACCATCTCCCTAACCTCCATAGAGGTGATAACAACACTGGGACTACAGTAGGAAGGAAAGCTTAATCTATTTCCTTTTTAAAGGTCATGAATCCCAGCAAAAGGTTCACTTTCAAAACAACAGCCCAAGCAGGACAGCATGAGGGTTATGGAAGGGCATGCTTTTTTGACCATTCTAATTTTGGGTATTCTGCACAGGTCCATTATTTGTTTTAAAATAATGCTACTGTACATCTCAAACCCCCTCTGTCTCCACGTCACTCTACAGTGTTTAGTGATTGTGCTTTGTAGGTGGAAAGATTCTGTCCAAAGTGTTCTTTCAAGGACTCCACACTTTATTCAATATTACTGTTTTACTTCCAGATCCCTCCTTATATTTATATAATTTATTTGTTCTTCAGTTCACCCTGCCCCTTATAATATCTGTATGGTGTTATTTGCTAATTTTCCGGGGAAAAAACTATTTCATACATAGGAGTCCTATGGTGCCAAAAACGCACTATTTAAATTTGCAGTGGCAGATATGGAAGTAGACAGGAAACAAGGATGGAATGATAGGACTTCTAAAAACAGTGGTTAAAATTACTCCACATACTTTATAAAGACAAGGGCAGATCCATGGTTCCAGCCTCTGACATGAGCCCTCCTTATCCAGTTAAAAAAAAAAAAGGAAGAAAATTGTCTTATTGACATCACCTCATACAGACAATTTCCAATTCTTATTCTCAGCTACACCTCAGATTTTCCATAATTATTTCAGCACAATGTGGATGATGCCAGGGAGACAAGTAAGGCAGTTACTTAGTAAGACTTACTGCTGTTGCTTGAGTAATTAACTGAGCTGGCCAACCCATCGTTAATTCCAATAACTAGTGAGGGCATGATCAAATTGCATTTTACCTGCTCTGTGGGCATGAGCCAAGCTTTGCATATTTGAAGCTCTGCTGCTGTATGTGTTCCTGATGTCACCATCATGGCCAATGTGGTCTAGTCAGGGCAGGGTCTGGAAACTTTGTATACCTGTGCCCGAATGCTCTAGGGGACTCAGTCCTGTAAGAATATTTATATGAAACTGAATATACATCAATGGCATCAAAATAAGTGCAAAATATAACAGCTATGAGGTGGGAGACTTTGATTCATTTTCCTCCTCCACCCTGAGGGGTTTGACTACGGTGTCAGACTCCTTTCAGTTAACTCTGCCTCGTAACCCCTTTTCTGCAGTGTCAAAGCTCCAGAAGGGACTGAGGGTCCAGTAAGGGTGAGTCCAATTTGTTAAGGTGCATCCTCAGCCTTTACTCAGACCTGTGCTTATTTCCTGGACAACAGCTCTCAGTCCTCAGCCTTGCATTTTTTTTTTTCTTTTCAAAACAGATGAAACTAGTCTGAAGTACCTAAGACAATTT
>NW_010105041.1:0-4872 GCF_000699245.1 Pterocles gutturalis | reverse complement strand
AGTGCCACACACAGGTTAGCCTGCTTGAGGCCATAGTTCACCCACATATCCTCCAAACTTCTATTTAGAGTTCTGAGTATGGATATATTTAGCTTTCTTGGTTTGGTGAAAAAAAAGAAAAAAGGGAGGCGTTGTACATTAAAAAAAAAACCCTAACTGACAAAGCCTTTGCAGTTCAAGGGTTATGAGCAAAAATGATCCAGCTTTACAGGGGCAAAAGATCAGTTTCTGAAGATAAAAGAAATTGAAGCAGGATGGGCCAGCCATTCAGGGAGTGGTGGGGAGATGGAAAGTGGGGCATGATTGAAATAACCTCCAGTACACATGGGTTTCAGGGGACTTTAAGGAAAAGAAACAGAAGCGTTTCAGGGAGAGGTAGATTGAGAAGAGTGCAGGTGGGCTTGTCTACTACACAGTGCAGCTCCCACTGCCCTAGCTCCTGTCTGAATCTCTGGAGGTCCAAGACGCCCCATTAAAGAACTCAGAGACATCTCACTTGCCCAGGACACAGCTACCCACCTTTGTACACACCTCACCCCACAAGAAAGAGTTGTCTTTGGATTTTTATATTAAATAACTTTTATCCAAATCCATCCTTCATGGAAGAAGACAAAAATCAGAATGAAACATCTTTGGATCAGGAAATTTCTGAGCCACAGCCAGCTGGAGGTCTGAAGACCATGCTGGAAAATTGTCACAATACTCTTTACATTCCTTATATTCTTCTCAAGACCAGAGTTTTGGCTTAGCTACTCTACTAGCCTGAGCTGCTATGTCTGGTTTTACATCCTCCCACACCTCACCAGCAGCTCCTTTTCAGGCTACACTTAGAAGGTTTCTGCAAAGGCAAAAAGAAAGACAAGAGGTTGGGCCAGAGACCACCCTGCTGTGAGCAGAGGTGAGAAGCAGGGCTGCGCTTTGGACCCCACATCTGCCAGAAAATAGCTGTTCCCTCTCCCATTCCTCCCCACCCCATAGTAGCCTTGAATTCCGTGTTGGTATCAGAGACTCAGGCAGGTGGAGGTGCTCAGCTGAGGACGTATAATCTTTGCCCCTTATGCACTTTTAGACCAGATAATTTGCTATGCCTTGCAGGCTGCCACCATACGTAGTTGTGGTTTGGGGTGATTTTACTTCAGAGGCTGTAGGCTTAACATCCACTTTGTTATACAGATTATCTATGTGCTTCTGACCATTTTAGCAGAAAGACTAGAGAAGCAGAGAGGGAGTGAACCACAGAAGGAACAGAGAAGTGAAGAGGGGAGGAAACATAAGAGAAGAACTAAGAAAGCTCACAAAGATGAAGAAAAAAGAAGAAAAAGGAGAAAGGAGGATAAGAAAAAGAGAAATAAAGAGACAAAACAGCAGCAAGCCTAAACTGTACTCAAAGGGCACTTTGTACATACGTCAAAACAAGTAGAGATGGTCCATGAGGCTAAAGTACTGCTAGGGGCATTACCAACAAGGCCCTGTTGCAGATGTTCACCAGCCGTAATGCTCTGTGACCTGTTAGGCAACAGTAAAGGCATGTGAATGACAGCAAAGGTTTTGCTAAACTAAGGACAGAACACACAGAAAAGCAATGAGAGGGATAGCAAACCATTTTACTAAACTGAGAACACAGCACTCCCACTGGAGAGAAGAAAAATATCTAGAGCTACCTCACTACAGCACCAGGCAATTTTTTTTTTTTTTAATCTAGTCAATGCCACCATTAAAAAGCAAATTATGGTGCAAACCTTTCTATAAGCACATCTGATGCCACCAACAGTGCCCCAGCTTTGGCAAGTTGGGTGGGGGACTGCTCTAGATTTTCAACAGAGGAAATTTCAGAATCTAGTTAAATATTTCCTATAATTATCATAACAAAAATGACCTGTAACTTGTGGGAAAGTGAATGTGCATTCATTTTGATATTATTTTAAATATTTTATCTGTTACAAGAAATACTAAAGTAACTATACCACTGTAAATGTGCTCATGGCTTCTTGCTCCCTGAAAACTGAGTAGAAAAAAGGTTACACTTACATCCAAGATGACTCCAAAAGCCACTCTAAAGGCAGTGCAGGCAAGTGGGTATGTTTCCTAATCTTCTGTATTTCCCAGCTAAAACAAACCAAAAATTATGTAAAACAAAATGTTAGAATTTGGGAATAACAAAGACAATGCAGTGAAAGTATTTCTCTTGCAGAGTTTTCTGATAGAAGACCCATTTCTTTGCATTGGTGTCATCTCCCAGACAATATTAATGCAGTCACACTGCGTAGGAAGCCCTTAGAGCAGATGATATATCTAAAATTGTCAAACTTCAAACATGAAGCAAGGAAGACATGCTAAAACAGAGTCAGAGAAGGAAAAAAAAATTAATATACAAGGTATCTTTGAAAGTTCATTGCATGTTGCATCTGTTTACTGTGTCATGTTAAGCTGTTTAGAAGTGTCAGATTTTTTATTCAATTAAGTTTCTTAGATGTGTAATTGTATGACTTACATTAAGTTTGTCTTCAAAGGTTACCATCTGTTAACATTGTCGCAGGTTATAAGTTATTTTTTTCCATATGTATACAATATGTTGGTCAAAAGTATCGAGTTTTGATCACGGCATAGGTAGGGTCATGTCTCACTGGACAACAGAACCCACAACAAATAACAAAAAAAAAAGTGAAGGATCAGTTTCAGAGTTCATTGGAAGTCTTTCCATAAGCCTCAGTGAGCTCTAATTATGCCCTAGGAAGAGTTACGAAGGCTATCAGTTTTCCTTTACCAAGCATTTGCTGAGAAAAAAAAAAAAAAATGCACAACATTTGATGATGGAAAGAAGAAGTTTTATCCTGAAGCCTGATACTAGCAGATGAAGGTAGTTTCCCAGGGAGAAGTGAAAAGACACCAAGCTCCTCTGTACTATCACACTAACGTAGGAAGAAAAAACCTGATCCGGTCCACTTCTCATTTTCAGTCATTCCAGATTATTTTAATGAGCAATTGTTCCCTTGTTTCCAATTCCAATTCTATTAATGATGGTAATCCAAAAGGGGAAGAGAAATATTTATGGCAATATCCTTATCTTAATAGTGTTCTCCATTTAAGCAGACATAGCTTTTTCATAAAAGGCACACAACAAGAAGCCTTATCTCAGAAGACAAGCTGATGGTTAAATCATGGTCTTCATTTGACACTGGTTCTACATGCATGTAAGAGAGAGAAAAAACTAAGGCTTGTAGAAGTGGTATTGGGAAAGATTTGAATAAACTTCACAGCATCTATTATTCTCAGCTCAGGACTGGTTTTTTAAGGCTTCCCCAACATTTGTGTCTCCCTAATCAGTATCTGCATTCATTGATTTTGGATGCTTTCCCTAAATCCATGTTTATTTTTGCAAGGCAGTCCAAATTTCTGTCTTCTCCTGGCTCCACACTGTGGCAGAAAAATAACTCTCTTAGTTTAAAATCTAAATAATCTCTTAGGTTACCTTTAAACAATGTAGTATAAGGACTTCAAGGCTGATTTGGGTCTGTTAACATATACCCGGTTTATATATAACATGTACTCAGTTTATAGACTCAGCTTGAGTATATTGACACATACTGAGTGTGTGTTAATAAGAGTCCATTTTTCAAATTTCTGTGCTTGAAATGTGGATATTTATGACTGGAGAACATGGATGGAAAATATACCTTGCATGGACTTCTCTAAAGATTAAAAGAGTAGGGTTGACACTGATTTTAGCAAAGTTCTGGTATGGGTTTGAATGTGGTATTTTGCCTTCTGTCCTCCTCTAATGACTGTAGTCACTCAAGCCTAGAGTAAATAGAATCATAGAATCATAGAATCATTAAGGTTGGAAAAGACCTCAAGGATCATCAAGTCCAGCCGTCAACCCACACCACCTAACTCACTAAACCATGTCCCTAAGCACCACATCTACACGTTTCTTGAACACCTCCAGGGATGGTGACTCCACCACTTCCCTGGGCAGCCTGTTCCAATGCCTGATCACTCTTTCAGTGAAGAAAATAAAATAAAATGTCTAATTTGAAAAAAACTGTACAAGTAACCTATTATTGAGTGACAACAGCAGTTTGAGCCAGTGTCTAGTGAACATAGTATTGAAATAACTCTAAATCTTTTGTGCATATTTCAAACTTCTCATAATTCACCAAGGCTGCACCTGCAAACAGAAATAGGACTGTTGAAATGAAAAGCAGGTGCATGGATTTTACAGATATGGACCTTTATTATCATCTAGTCCAACTTCTTAAGACAGGCCATAAAAACAGAAAATTACAGGTTAAAAGCATCCACGTGATTATTTTCCCCCCTCCAAAATTATGAAATTCCCAATGGAAAAGGAAATGGGAAATAGCAATATTATTGCAGGACTTGACTCACACACCACAGGCAGCAGGAAGTAATACATGAAAATAAGTGAACAAGAGGCTTATGGAGGGCTCAGACTGCCATTGAAGGAAACTAGCAGGGAAAATGGTAAGGAGGGATCAGATGTGTACTAACTGAAAATACTTGGTTACATGGAATGGATATATCCATGTCTGTACAGGTATTTCTGGCATTTTCAAAGTCTGACAAATAAATCAATGGATTCAGTAGGGAACACTCATTCACTGCTGAAATTAGATGAATTCATCATAGTAAGTCCCCCTTCTTCAGATCCTGAGACTGATTCAAGTTTTGCAAAAGAGCAAATGTGTGAAAACTAGGTCAAGAATTTAATGCTTAGTTCAACAGCTGTATGACTGAATATACTTAGAACCAAAACCAATATGGAAGTGTGAACTGGATGAAAGAGATCCCATTAAACCCATTAAGACAACCCTAACCACTTTTATAGAATCATTATTAAGGTTGGAAAAG
>NW_010105040.1:0-481 GCF_000699245.1 Pterocles gutturalis | reverse complement strand
GGCCGGATTCTGCTCTCCTCCCCAGGGACCAAAACCGAGGGTAGCACCCATGAGGCCAGAGGAAGCACCGAGGAGGAACCAAGAGTGACATGAGCTCTGAAACACCAGCTGCGCCTACAACCGCTTCCCCATCTGCAACACAGCACCTGCGAGCAGCAACCGTCCTGTCCTGGTGGGACACGTAGGGCTGGTTTGGGGGGAGAAAACAAACAGGTAACAACTGCGGGGGGGGGGTACCCACCATCACCCCGCTGCTGGAGGGGTGTGCCGGCTGCTATCCACTCCCACGGGAGGGCTTCATTAATTGTGCCGTGTTAATTAAAGCAGCCTGTTCCGTGCAGAAATACAGCCCAAAAGTTCCTTGAAGTGTTCAGGATGCGGAGGGGTGAGCAGAGATCCCACTGCTGGGGTGGGGAGGGGGTGTTTGCAGAGCTGGCTGCAGGAGGAGGAGGGGGAGCACCCGGGATGCCCGCTCGCAGGA
>NW_010105039.1:0-14183 GCF_000699245.1 Pterocles gutturalis | reverse complement strand
TTACCCTTCCCTCAGTCCCGGTGGGAGTGGGCTGGGGGCACGCAGGCGGGCGCTCACCGTAAAACAGGCGGGCTGGAGGTGCTGAGGCCCAGGGGCTGGGGGGACTGAGGCTGGGGGTTGAGGAGAGAGCTGCTGTCCGGGGAACCCGGTCTTTCCAGGTCAACAGGCGTATTTTGGTTGTTGCTGTAGATGCAGGGGATTGCTTGTGGTGTTGTCAGGGCTGTGTGAAATATTGGTGTATGTTGGAGCTAACGTCAAAGTACTTTTTCTTGACAGGGATTTGTTAAACAGCTTGAAGTTCACTGAACAGCCAAGCTGCGTTTGATGTGCAGTTTGTCTTTGGATAAACCTGTAGAGTGATTTTGGGTTAATAAACTGCCTGGAGCATAGTAAGGCCTGGTCTTTATTGTGGCACGATTTGTGTGTGCTGTATCTGCCTTTGGTTTAACGAGCTGCGGGGGAAGGGTGGTAAATCTGAGTTTGTTCAGGGGGGTTTACTCATTGGGGTGGACAGGTCAAACTGGGTGGGATTTTTTGTGGTACTCTCTTCTAGAAATTTGAGTGCCAGCTCGAACTTGAGGCCTGGCTGGCTTTTTAAATTTTTTTTTCACCAACTGCATGATTTTTGCCGTTTTTTGCCTCCCAGCTTTGTTTGCTGGGCAGTCTGAGATGCGAGTTCCCAGGTCGATATGTGTGTGCACCAATACGCAGAGTATGACTGCCAGCAGGGAAGTTGTGTGCAGCACATTGCTGGCAGCAAACAGTTATAATCTTTATTGTTTTTCTTTTGTGTTTTTAGAACATAGCCCTGCAATCGCTAAGAAATAATTCCTCACATTCTTCATGATTGCCTGATCTGCAAGCTGGGAGCAAATACACTTGTGCTACAGGTGAGGATGATCTTGGTGTCTGCTAGGGTGTGCCACTCATGGCATGCTGTGACCCTGCTCTCAGGTACTTTTAACTCTGCTGAACTAATTATCTGGCTGATATTTACCCTTAAATCTGCCCCACTTGGAATTATTCTTGTTCTGAAATGTTCACCCAGGATTTTTCCTAGGTTGCCTTTTTGCAGTGTGAAAAGTTGTGCTGCCTTTTCTGTTGGAAGGCCTTGGGCAGCACTGTGTGATTTGGAAGGAGGAGCGAAGCAGGCATGAGAGCGAGCTGTAGAAAAAGTCTGCTGCCTAGAGCTTTCTGTCAGGCCAACCTCGGTTGTGCCACTTCCATAAAATACATTTAAAAAACCCAAAAGAAAAAAAACAATGCAACTTGCTATTTCCATGCGCTCAGTAAAAAGGTGTTTGAAGATAGAGAGGTATCTTAAAAAAGACAATTAAACAAAACTAAGTAAAGATTGTTAAACTGTCTGTGGTTGTCCATCTGGAGCAACGAAGTACTTCTTGGCCAGCCCAGGAGTACGATGGAAATGTGTCCTAGTGTCATCCCTGCTCCGCGACTCTGGAGGGGTTCATGGTGGCCACCAGTTCTAGGCAGCAGCTTCTTTAGCCAATATAGCTGCTGCCAGAAGAGGGATGGAGGGTCCTGTGGCTTATAGCCATCCTCTTAAATTTTCTGGTATTTAGTGGTGTGTTAAAGAGAGTATAATGTGCATAATTAGCAGTTTATCTGAAGCTCATGTAACTCCTGTTCTTTGTTTACTCGTGGAAATGGCTTGTTCTTCAAATGACCCATTTTCTGCAGAAACTTTTGTGATATTCATTATGCTTTCTGAACGAAAAAGGTTTAAATTTCATGCTCTGGAGGAAGAAAAATAGTGTGTGTTGCTTACATCATTAATGTCTGCCTACTGGGGGCTCCCTGGAGCTTGCTGTGCCTTATTAGACTCTGTGTAGCTCTTCTGTATAGGTTCCTGCTGTGCTTCTTGAGCGGAGAAGTCAGGTTCCTGGGTAAGCTTGTGGAAGTGTTTTCAGAGGAGAGATTGTACTGTTGTCCTTGGGCAGTTCAACAGGACAAACTGCAAGACTTGCAAATAATTTGAAGTCTCAGAAGGGCTTTGAAGAGGTATCCCATAAGCATTAAGTTTCTCAGGTGATACGTGAGAGAGCCATCAGCTATGTTTAGATCTAGACTGTGGAAGCAAAATAAGTTCTGTAGCAATCATGTTGGGTTTATAATAAAAACCACGTTGCTGTCTGCTGTTGTGTTTGCTGCGTTAACACTTTTTGAAATGGACTGAACTGGGATATGGAAATACTTGTTTTATTCTTCCCAAGTCTCCAGTGGCCTTCCCTGGTGCACAGTATTTTAATGCAATGCAGTGCGGTAGGGCTGAGTATGCTTGTGAATAATAAAAACCATATCTGTTAATTTTCTGGATGCTGTACCTTCCTTCTGCAACGTTGCAGGGGTGTTGGCAAAAAAAGTATTTTGGTGTAGATGGGACTTTGGGTTCTTGAGTATTGTAGCCAGTGTTGTATGCCGTTGAGAACAAAATTTTTACTTTCTTTGAAACAGAATGGTTTTGAGAAAGGTGTGTTCTAAATGGTATGACTATCTCTTAATGAGGAGGATGGCTATATATCTCTTTAGGGTGATGTGTGTGACCCTTCTAGTAAGACATGCAAGGTCTCATAGTAAAATATGAGTCCAAATGCCCTTTGTCTGCCTAAGCACATAGCATCCAAAAGTCTTTGGCAGGCTTGCCCCTTAGTGAAAGATTTAAGATACCGTAAAACAGAAAAAATAGACAGCTTAGCTGTTCAGATCATGCATTGTTTTCCTGTGGTTTCTGTAGTGTTATCTGAAAAGTCCTTGGCTAGTAAATTCTGGGTTATCTTTGCCTGCTACCTTGTCTGTGAGTGCAGTGACTATTTTTTCCCTGAAGAAACCTGCAATGGAGTTTCCTTTCACGCATGCTGGATTTAACCTCTGTTGAGAGTAGCTTTTAATTGCAGTCCCACCATTGCTTTGAACTTCACTCCATGAAGAGATCCTCTTGTCTGGGGTGGCATGACTGGACGTGGGGCAGGAGAAGGTAAAGCAGACAAAAGCGCTGATCCTTGTGACTGGGAGCTTTGTGTTGGGGTCGGCACAAGGTGGGAACGCACAGCTCGGGACAGACCAGCTGCTTGTGCTGGTTTGTAATAGCTGTGAATATGTCACCTCAAATACTTTGCATAAACAGCATTTGATTCATTAAGTGGTTTCCTTTTTGTCCCTGCAGCCTATGTCAATTTGTCACCCTTCCTCTACCTGCCTCAAAACAAATCAATGGCTTAATGTAAAGGTTTTCTGATTGTGTTTTGTAAATAGAAAATAGTTGGCTTCTCTGGTGTGTGTGGTTTTCAGTTAAGTCTCTAGAGCTCAAATTCTTGGGTTTTTCTGTTAGAGTTTGTAGCTTTTTGAAATGAAATCCAAGATCCTCATGTGGACAGCAAGAAAGAAGATCATGGTTTGAGATGAGGAATGCTGCAGCTGACTTGTGCTTGAAATATGAGACCTGTGAACCTGTGTGGCTTCAGTTTGTAGTGCGTCAGCCTGTGATGCAGACAAAGCCAGTCTGTGGCAACATCGAAATCAGACCCAGTGTGTGTATACACTAGCTGTGCTATGTACCACCACTTTAACATCTGTGTTTTTATTAGTTTGATGTAAACTTTCAGTCTCTGGCATTTTTGCTTGAAGAGCTAAGAAAGTGGTATTTTTTTCAGTAAAATCTTAGCTGTAATACAAACACAAGAAGAGCCGCAAGAATTGATGCCTTCCTTATGCCAGTTGGTGTTAAGGGATACAGGAGGTTTGTCACTGTATGAGATGCTGTGTGTGCAGCTGCCTGGTGCAGTGTGCTTGCTGTATATTGGATCTGCTCAGGGGTTTTGTCCCACTCTGTTAATTTAAACCTGCACTGATATTTGGAGGTGGGTTTTGTTTACACCTCTTCTTACAGTCTGTAACTATGGGTTGCAATTTCAATAAATATAATCCCCCCTTTTTTTTCTGTTGGATGAAGTTTTAGTGGGCTGCAAAGTAAAACTCCTCCATACACTGATGGATATTTTTGCTTTTTGGCTCCTTGGCTGCAGGGAGGGAGGCAGTGGGTGGCAGTTGTTTGGGACAATGACTCCTCTGGCTTGGTGGGACATTTGTTCCAGAGCAGCACGAAGGCTCAGGCGTGCTGTCTGCCTGGCCACACTGGCTGGAGCCAAGTATTTGTTGTGTCTTGTTTGTGCTGAAAGTGAGCTCCTCGGGTCATGTTCTAAAACCACAAGGCACTAGCCAGGTTTATCTGTATCCTTTTTTTCTCTCTGAAGTTCAAGATAATCCAATGATGTGTTGTTGGAAAAGCAACTGCAGCAGTTAAGACTTGCTTTCCCTTTTTGGGGGGGGAACCGGCACTCTTCTCTTGAATTCCTGAGAAATCACCATCTGGTAGATGAAACCAGATGCTGTAACTTTTTTGTTTGTTTCAGTAAGACTTTTATTTAAAATTTCTTGGGATATGTGCCATCAAAGTCTGTCTCTCTGGGCCAGAGAGGTATTTTCTAAAGAAGCAAGTGTCTGTGGCTGGAGTAAGTGATGTTGCTGTGTAAAAGACAGAATGGGAAAGAGGGGGATTGCAGTACAGAGATAGTCAAGTTCTCAGTGGGTTCACAAATCATCTTCCTCCTTGTCGGGGAGGAAAAGAGGTACAGATTTCATCATGCCAGATGCTGAGATGATCCTCTGCTGTCTACCTCAAAAAAAATAATTTATTTTTCTGGAGCTGGCCATGTATCTGTAGATAACTCAAGCCTGTTGAATTGTCACCTTCACAGCCTAGTGTGGCTTTTGCTTTCTCCTCAGACTACTTAAATTTTTATCTTCCAGCATATTTTCTTGTGAAACAGATATTAAGAGTTAATGCCAGTTAAGCCAAGTAAGCCATAAGCGCTTCTTAAATCTACTTTAACCACTATAGGATTTTTTTTTGTCTGTTCATGTAAGGTACATGCAGGTAGGTGGCCATCAGCTGGAGAAAGGGCCTCAAGGAGGGTCTTTCCATTTGGTGCAAAAGCTAGGAATCCTCAGGAAAATCGCATCCCTTCGACACAGGTTGTGCAAGGCAAGTTAAATCACTTGGGTCATTAAGCAGCTGTATTGCCACTGTCCATAACTTTGTACAAAAAAAAGGCGTGAGTGTTGTTTTCTACCCCTCTACCAACAGTTTGCTGGCAAACCTTTGCTCCTCAAATGGTGTCACTTTTCCTCCTGTGAAAATGCCTCCACTTTGGTGTGCCTGTTCCTGTGGCTGGTTTGGAAAGACAGCCTGATTATTTTGGAATAGTGGTGTGAAAAAGAAAATTTCACATTGCAAGATTATAGTTGCCCTTAAAAACCTACTGTGCTTTTCTGGAGACTGACAGAAGTAGCAAGCAAATATTTTTTCCTTGCTGAAGGCACCATTTTCAGTGCTGCTGCAACAGATTAAACAGGTTTATTTTGTTTGGATACACTAATTTTTCGTTTGTTTCCCAAAAGCTGTGGTTTGTGGTGTATCTGTGTGCTCAAGTCCTCTAGCGTCTTAGCTATCAGGTTAGATGTCGAGCTTGCCAAGCGATGCTGCTTCTGCCATTTTAGTTGGCACCCAAGTCTTTATCCCTAATAGACTTCAAATGTTCAAAGGTGCGTGGGCAAAGATCTTTCACTATTGAGTAAACGCTCCTGTCTCCCTTCCCAAGGGAAGACCAAGACCAAGTTAGCTACTGAGCATGTGCTTATTAGTAATTACAACTGGATTACTTATAGAATAGTTGGAGTTGGAAGGGACCATGGAGGTCATCACTTTGTTAAACCTAAGTTGAAAGTCCCATCTTTGTTTCTGTAGTGCTGAAGGTCAGTAAAATTAGTTTCAGTCTTGTCTGTTTTAAGGTAGACTCCATGCAGCAGTGATTTGGGTTTGTGACTCTTCTCTGACCAGTGTTGCTTGAGTTTAAGGCTAAGTTCTTGTGGCAGCAGACTTGGTAAAAACCCATGTGGGCAGCTTGTATAGCCCAAGGAGATATGGTTAGTATCTAACTGATAGTAACAGAGAAATCTTAATTTCCCTTAATTTAAATATAGCTAACAGTAAGGACACTTACATTAAACTGGGGGGAAGAACACCTCTGCGTAGAAGTGGCAGTTTTAACAAGTTGGATTCAAAGTAGCCATGGTTTTGACATTTTATTTTCACTTTGTGCCTTATGATGCTAGATGGATCAGTTTGGCAGAATAAAGCAACTCTTGGCATGAGGATGGCATAAATAATGGAATCTTAATGGATATAGTCCTGGTAAATCGTTATACTAAATAAACCATGTTAATGGCGAGGTGATCGCAGAATACCAAAACGTGTTGGTAGTGTGATAGCAGACTGAATTTTTAAATGTTATGAAATGCAATAGCATAGCTTTAATAGCAGATGCATTCAGAGCAGGGTGAGGGTTAATAAAAAATTCTGGCTATTTGAGGGACAGCGCTGATTGTCCCCAGGGGAAGGACAGTGATGGTTGGGTGTAGTTGCAGAGCTGCAGAGTTGGGAAATGTGCATTTTCAGGGCTGAGGATTTTAGGAAGAGGTGAAGCCTTACTGCAATGGTAGTTAAAAATAAATTGCCAAGCTATGGCTTAGGTTTCTGCTAAAGACCTGGCAGCATGTTATGGATTGTTGCTTTCTACGCTCTCAATCAATTTGAATTGTGCTCCAAAACAAATGTGGTTCCCCTCTCTGGTGAAATTAATGTGATCAAATACTGCCCCAGTCTCATACCTGAGAAGAAATTACTTCTGCTAGATTTAATTTTCATTCTTAAAACTGATTTATGTGTCTTAGTAAGCTAATAACTTCAGTAATGTGGGTAATCCTTTATCTGAAAATTGCAGTAGGTCAGGTGAAAATTTGGAGTTACGGGGGGGAAAAAGCAGGAGTGGTTCGGTCTCTCTTGAGGCTGGGAAAGGAGTGGAGCCACATGCCTCAGTATCTGAAATCTACCTCCAGGCACCCTTTGTAGGAATGACCCTTGTACAAGTCTCTCACTGGTACCAGTTTGTAAATGGGAAGTATGGAGAATTGGAGGGAGAAGTTAAAACTATAACTTAATCTTGGAGGAAGTTGCAAAGAGGTGTTTTACCCCCTGGTTTATATATCTCAGATTATTTTAAGTATCTCTGTATTACTGTTGATGGTGAAACTCCTCTCCTGATTGCTTTGCCCTTTCCCTTGTGTCTTGACTTTTCTCTCCTGTTGGATTTATTTGTTGTACTTTGTCCTCTCTGCAATTTTTCCCTGCCTTTTCCCGGTAATCGTCTTGAGAAGATGGAGGCAGGAGTGCTGGGAGCTGAGACCCATGCTCCTCTGCTGCCGGCTCACTGCTTCAGGGCACCCCATGCCTTCTGGAGCCGATGTCGCTGGCTTCAGTGAACGGCGAGAGGTATAACTGAGCAGCAGGGGCTGAGAGGGAAATAGGTGAGGAATTTTCCTGCAGTGGGTGCTGGGTCAGGATGTCTTGGTGCACTCTGGGAACATCAAACTTTGTTTTTTAATAAGCATATGGCTCCAGAAGGCTTTTTCAGTCCATAGTGCTGCCATCTCAGACAGTCCCAGCAGAGGTCTTTGTGCCTAAGCAATGCCTTGTAGATGCAAATCTTTTTGACATGATCTTACTTCCTAAAAATATTTTTCATTTGAATTTACAATTGACATTCTGCACTAATATGCAAGCTTACCGTGTCCTAGTAAAATTGTTCAAATAAAAAGTGCCTGTGAACCCTTCTCTGATTAAAAATTAAACACCCATCAGCTTATTTGGTTGCTGTTCTTCCTCTTGCATGCTTGTACCACTGAGGCCAGCTTTGTAATCAAAAAGCTGCTTTAAGAGTGTTTCATCTTAAAAACTGAGGCTGTTCTGGGTTGTCAAGAAGGACTACAAAAAGTTCAGTGCTGGGAGGTACCCAAGTGTGAGGAAGTCGCTTTTTTGCCTGGGCTGGGCTACTTAGTGCTTTCAGTCTTGAAACCGTCAGCTGATTAGGGTGCTGGAAAAACAGGAGAAGGTCTTTTTGTTCTTTTGGTGACTGAAAAAGGATGCAAGAGAGGTGGGGTCTCAATTCTTACGTGCAGTGAAAAATCCAGGGGTGGACTGTTGATGCTCTGGACATGGCAGGGGGGAGAAGCAGAGAGCCTCTCTGAATTCCCTCGCGAAGCAGGTTACTGGACAGAGGATCATTGTTTGGGAAAATAAAATATCCAGATCAAGCAAGAACATATACAGGTGTTGAAATAATTTTACATTTCCTCTTTTAGAACAGTCTAGATATCCTTGGTTTGAATAATGCCCGTTGTGTCTTGGATGGGAAGCGATACTTTCCTAATGGGTTTGTGGGTTTCCTGGGTGTCAAAGATGTTAACGTGTTTAATGCTAAATCACAAGTACATGAGGCTTTCAGCTGTTCCATCTTGCTGGTGGTATGTACCCATAGAGGAGAGCCCTGAGCGCTTTACCTGGTCGCCATGAGAGCTCCTGCAGCAGCTGGGGCAGAAACAGAACTTAAACCATGGAGCTGGGACACAAAATGTGGTGCCCAAGTGGACAGAGAAACACAGGTACCAGGATGGGCTGCCACATCTCTTTTGGTGGGGGTTTGAGGCGAGGTGAATTTTTGCCTTGGTTTTTTTTTTTTTGATGTTTGGGCTCTGAGGAATGGAGTTTTTTTTGAGCAGCTCTTATTTAATAGTGGAGCAGTCAGTCAACAGAACATTTGGTTTTTAATCTTCAAGTCTGTCGCTTGACTCTTCTGCTTCTGTGGCATAAATAAAAACAGGCATGTCATTCTTTTCTGGAAAAAAGATCTAGTTATTTTGTCTGAGGATATTAATTCAACGTTTGAAAGTAACTGTAGAGCTGCTCTGAGCAAGAACTTAAGGTAAGACTAGCTTATCTCTTAGAAATAAAAATACAATCTAGAGATTCCTTGTAGGGGTATTGCTAGCATATCATGATAACTTCCGTGTTTGATCCTTATTTTCGGTATTTTGGAGTTAAGATTTTATTTTTCTGAACTACTTTGTTGTAAAAGGATTCACTTATTGCATTAATCATGCAAGAGTTGGGGTTGTTTCTTATTGTAAACTGTAATCACATCAGTTCTTGGAAATTTTATACTTTATCTCAGTTTTATTCCTTATCCTACTGCAGATCATGGTGTTCAGCTTTTCATTGCTGCAGTCAGGGCAAGATGCTTATTTTTAATCTTTTAAAATTGAGCACCAGCTTTCTTGAGTGATCTTGACTTCCATGCCTGGAGCTTTTAACAAAACATACCATATATCATGGTGCTTTTGATTTAAAAAAAAAATAAAAAAGAATAAAAAATTATGAGAGGCTGTAAAATTTCAGAATGAAAGCATGGAAAATTTAGCTTCCAAAGTGCTTTTTTTTGTCCTGAAGTAAGGATACTCTTAATTTAAGAGTTGTTATGGGAACTACCTGCTTTCAACACTCTCGGGCAATTGCTACTAAGTGAGTCCTGAGTGTCTGGCACCATCAAGGGTGGAGATTACTTGGACAAAGCAGATAATTTAGTGTTTCCTAGGGCTCAGACAGGGAAAATATTTATGCGGTACTAAAGCCAACAATCTGAAATGTTGTAAAAATCTCTTCAAGCTCAAAAGTAAGCACTGTGGGGCTTGATTTTAGTTTTGACTGATTAAATGATACTGGCAACACTTCCCTTAGCCATTCCATCTTATGCATATAAAAGCTGTAATTAGGACAGGGAACCCAAGTAAGGGCAACATTATCTCCTCTGTGAAAATAGCAGACTTTTCTCTGCATATGTAATAGAAATTCATCTCTGGAGATGAAATGGGAACATCAGGTTTGTGTAGGATGGAAACAACTTTACATTTGAAATAAGAGCTGTTTTTCTTTATAATATCTTCTATTGTTCAGAGCTGGAGAAGATTGGAGAATAAGTGCTGTTGGCTGGCTGTATTCCATTAAAACTTTAATTTTAAGCCTATTTATTTTTACAGGAATAAACAGAATGGTAATGCTGACTGCAAACTTGGTTTATAATATGTGCACAGATGAATATAAAATGGAGGCTATTCACATGCCCCAGCTGTGAGCAGCAGAATTTGTGGGTTTTGCCCATAAACCAGGGTGGTATGGGATAGGCACCCTGGGGCTTTGCCCTACCCATCAAGAGGAGTATTGCCACCTCCGTCACAGCCTGCCATCACCTGCTGGTGCCCCATCCCCTCTTGCTTGCCCCAGCGAGACATTAGATCTGATATGAAAAATCACCAGTAAGGAATTTGCTAATGACTTTTCATTATCTATGCATTTCTTCCCCCCTCCATGTATTTCTTGATGGTGCTGTGAAGTCTTCAGGTGCATCTCTAACACCTCTTGCCTTAAAAGATGTTGAGCTCTGGCACTCAGAGTTATCTGCTGAATATTTTATGTGCGTCTTCCCTCCCTCTTCATCTCCCTAAATCCACATCACTGGTTCGTGTTATGAAATCCTGAGCTGTGTATTGCTTTAACCGGAGGAAAAGGGCGGTAGTATATTCAACTCTTTATACCTGAAATGGGGTAACATACCGCATGTGTAAGACATGTTTGCTCAAAATGGTCCGAAGATTCTTGTTGTTGGAAGGTAATGGTTTAGCAGAATGGCGCGGTGGCAGCTTGTGTTGCAAAAGCAAATAGAAACCAATAGATGTGTCTTTGTTTTTGTGGTCGGTGGTTATTCACTGGCTGGGAATATTTGAACAGAACAGCCAGAATGGGGAACAAATGGAAAAAAATTGGGCCACTGCTTCCCTGCTCTCCACTTCCAATGTTTTTGCTAGCCTTGGGAATTCTTTTACCATTCTGTTCCCCATTTCTTTTTATAAGGCTGACCCCATAATTGGAAAATTGAATTTGCATCCTTTGGAAATAAAACCTTTATTTCACTAAAAGATGCAGCACTTTTTCTTTTCAAAGGCAACACTTACCCTTCACCTTCAATCCTGTGAGAAAGTGAAAATTGCTTTGTCTCCTGTAGCTGGTGTGTGTGATGAGGTGAGGTTTTTGCAGTTTCTCCATTGTAATAATGTTTCAATTTGTAGCTCTGGTTTCCCATTTGTCTCTGTACTGTTGTCTGCGTAACAGAGTATGGATTGTATTTTGTGAGTTTTGGCACTTTGAAGCTTGCCTTATACCTAAAGTTGAATATAAATGTTTTGCTCCAGGCTAGCTAAAAAGGGGATTTAAGAACAGTAGGGTGGTTTTTTTTAGGGATATTTCAAATGACTGGGTTGGGGTTTTGTTTGGTAGGTTTGCTTGTTAATTAGCTTAATTTGCCTTTTAAAATCCACCTGTGTCCTTCCCTCTGGCCAAATGTTTCTTATTTGCTGTAGTTGCTTGTAAGATCTACCTGCATCTTGCAAGCCTCGGCACTTGTGCGGGAGTGTGCAAATATTTTCTCTTAATGAAGTGTGCTGGGGAAAGGCTGATGAGGAATTTGGAAAATGCTGTAAGAGCAGCTGAGTCAGTAGTTGGGATGTGACAGCAAGGTATGTCAGCCAGGTGTAATCTGCTATTAGCCAGGTTATGTGCCTATTTCAGAGCAGCTAATAAACATCTGTGACAGTTATTTTCTGTAAGTTCTCCTGTTTTAGAAAAAGTGCGAGCAAATATCTGGTTGAGGGTCAGCGTGAGAATCCACAACTGGAAACCACTTGTTGCTTTACTAATGTGTTCTTCTTATTTGACAGGATGTTTCGCCTTCGATTTCTTCCTGTTGCAGCAGGGCTGTCTGCTGTTTCGTGGCGTTACCATGGGACGGCACATCGCCCCAGGACCAGGCGTAGGCTTGTGGTGGCGGCTTTCATAGGGACGACTGCAGCGACAGCAAGTGCCAGATTCCTTTGGCAGAGGTAACGTTTTTGGGGTTTTTTATTTTTTGGCTGAGACCTCAATGCTGTTCTAGTCCTGTTGAAAATACCTGCAAATGGGTTTAAGATCTGCAAAGCATTATTGCTTGTCCTGCTTCTGCTGCGTGGAAGGAAGGGCTGTTGCTGACTAACTGTTGAGCTGCTCTGAGTAGCCAGAGAAATGCAGAAAAGCTCAGGACCAAATAGTTATCCTCCGTAACCATCCTCAGCATGGGCTGTTTGCTCCTGTTGGGGTTTGCTGCCCACCTTCCCTTTGGGTGATGATGCTACACAGGTCTGTGGTGTTGTGCAAAGAGATATGTTGACTGTAGCAACCTGGGTGAAAATGTGCTTCTGGGAGGTCTGCTAGGGACAGCACACTTGGCCAGGGGACACTGCTCTGGCTTTCTTTGTGTTCTGCTGACTGCTTCATGTACAAAACATAGCAGAGGAGCAGCAGAAAGGGACAGTCCATCTTTTGGTGGTAACGTAGCAGTGCACAAGACTCATGAGGTTTTTAAGAGCCCCAATCTGAGCACGCCTACTGTGAGCAATGAAGAACTCAAAGCCTGTTTCCATAACTTGAAGGAGAAAGTGGATGTTTATTCTTCCCTGAGGTGACCCTCACTGAACCCTGGACCTGTGGCACATGTGAAATAAATCAAGTACTCCCTTTTCACTCAAAACGTGGAAGCAGTGTGGCACCGGCGGTGTCCTCAAGCTCGTGGCTGCAGTTAGAGTGTGAAAATGAAGTCTTTGCTGAAAACCTGTCTTATTTCCATCCTGATATTTAGGTGATTTGTTGCTGGCTCTCTGCTCACCTGTGTTGTGGCTAGAAGACTCTAGTTTTAATGTAACAGGAAGAAGATGATGGTAATTGTTCTGGCTGTTCCTAGAGCTGTCAAACCTCTGTGTCTGCTAAGAGGAGTTGCTCAGGCAGAGGAAGAACACAATGATCCAGCACAGTGTTGTCTTCTGCTGGATGATCTGCACTTAGATAGCGCCTCTTTATCTGCAGGACTGGCATGCCTCTCCAGGGATGGCCAGGATAACACACCTTTTCAGGCAGGGAAGTGAGCAGGGCTTTTTCCACTTAAAACATCCTTTGTGTGATTGTAAAGCAGGTAGGACATCATGTCCTATGTAAAGCTCTCCGAAAGATGCCGAGTTGCTATCTCCGTCCTGCAGCAGATTCACCCCTGCTTTTAACAACCACCAAAGTGTCAGTTGTTTGCCTTTCGTCAGGAGGAACGGGCTTCCTGCAGGCAAGAACTGCTATGGGTATGCAGAGTGCTAGGTCATGGGTGATTTCAGGGACTAATTTTTGGCTCCTGGAGTACTTGGCTGTTCCTTGGAGGCCCATGGGCACTGTGGCCTGGCTTGACCTTGCTCAGGTGAGAGCGTTGATAGGAATGAGATACAGGAGACGCAACCTCCTTGGTCTAGTGTGGTCTGTGATCTCCCCAGTCCCTATCAATCTGGAGAAACTGACTTGCTGTGATTTTTATTGTTTTTCTTTCCTTGCTCTATCTCCTTTGTCTTTTATAAATTTGTAAAGCACTAAATAGAATTGTACGGATTTAAGTATTCCTTTCCTATATAAGCGAAATAAATCCACAGTGTCTGTAACTGTAAAATAAAAGTGCATCCAGGCTTACAGTGTTACTTTCATGACTTGGCATATAGCTGTGGACTAAGAGGAGGAATAAAACTGATATGTTTGGTGTAGAAAATACTTCATACTGACACCTGTAGGAGTTTTAAACAGACTCTCAAATAGGCATTTTAACATTGTGTTTAAATAAGTGAGGGATGAGAAACTGCAAATTTCCTTTTGTCTTTCACAATATTTAGGTTGAGTTTAAGAGTAGGTGTTGTGGTTTATAAAGCCACAGGGACAGTTTTTGCTAAATACCTGGTGGGCTGAGGCAGGGACAGGGAGGGTTTCACTCACCACTTTGGGTCACGGGCAAGAAACCCACGCGACTTGGGAAGAACAAGAAAACAATTGAATTTATTAACTATTTACGACAAGAAGCAAGATACTGAGAGAGAGAAAAACCACATCTTAGAAAAGGCACTTCTCCCCCACCCCTCCCTTCTTCCCAAAACCCAAAGGCTTTGCTCTGTACCTTCTCCCCCTGGTGATGCAGGGGGGCAGGGAATGGGGGGTGCAGTCAGTCTGCTGCTTCTTCCTCCTCAGGGGAGGGCTCCTCACAGTCTTTCCGTGCTGCAATGTTGGGTCCCTTCTCGTGGGAGAGTCCTTCTCAAAAACTGCTCCA
>NW_010105038.1:0-5276 GCF_000699245.1 Pterocles gutturalis | reverse complement strand
GCCCAGAGAAGTTGTGGATTCCCCATCCCGGGAGGCATTCAAGGCTTCAAGGCAGGCTTCTCTACTGGTTGGCAACCCTGCCCACAGCAGGGGGGTTGAAACTAGATGATCTTTAAGGTCGATTTCAACCCAGGCCATTCTATGATTCTATAAATAATCCTCTACGTGTGATATAGTTTAGCAACTACCCTTTATATCATGTATTAGTATACTGTGCAAAAATATATAAGTATAGTTATTTTATTGCATATGTATATTTAAGTACATACACATATATTCAAGTATCGTATGGTAACTACCCATTGGCTTGAGTAGTTGTTTTCGCAATGAAGAAACCAGATAAATGCCTATTGTAGGAACCAACAAGAGATTTTAAATTAAAAGTATGATCCCATCTCACGGTTATGAGAAGAGGAACTCTGCAGGCACACAGCTCATCCTGATCTGTCCACAACACCCATAAATGCCTCCTCTTCTTTGATTAAACTGTCCTTATTGTTTCAAGGCACACAGCCTGTGGAGACATCAGCCATCTCCCGTCTCTCCCTTCTTCTCTCCCTTTCTCCTCTTGCACGGCAGACCTGAGAACACACACCATTCTTCCTTGTCTGAAAGCAGTTCATCTGTCCCACCACCACTATGTTGCTCCCTGGTCACATCACAGTGTGCATGGAAAGGCCCCCATGACACAACTAATTTGCTCTTTCTACATCTAGGATTGAGATATGAAGTATCACAAGAAGTATCACCAGCACACCAAATTTTACTGTTACCATGAGGAAAAAAAAGAACCATAAAAAATACCACAGTCTAACTTCTTAAATTGTAATTATTTCTTTCACTTCTCATCTTCACATCTGCTTGTCCTATTCAGTTGTCACTTAAGTTGCAAATGCAGAGAAGAAAACACTGTTTCTGTTCAGTATTTCTTGTTTTCCTTTTCCACTTTGGTATTTTTAGTTGAAAATCCATTCTGATTCTTTATTATGTAATATCTGAAATTTAAAGAGACGTAAGTATTTGAAATAAGAGAAAATATTGTCTGCCTGACAGTGCCATTTTGTTATTTTTACAAATGTACTTACCCTATCTCTTAAATTATATATTTCTACAGAAGAGAAGAGAATAGATTGTCTCAAGGGACTGTCTGGCCTTGAAAACTTATCAATAATATGACTTTCTGACTCAAAAGATCTGGTAGCCTCCAGTGTCATATCTATAAATTTATTTAAGAACTTAAGGAAGCAAGAAGTTGTCTGGGTGGTTAAAAAACTTGAAAATATATTTTTCCCGAAGCGTTTGTATGAATCTGCCCCAGGGCAATGGAAAGATATTCACTATGCAAGAACACAAGTTGGTAAAACATCATACTGGCTTCCAATGAAGATGATTCAGTATTTTGTGGAAACTGTGATACCACTACTTCATTCACTCATTTTTCTCTTCAAGCAGAGATTGCAGAGCCAGACTGTCTCCTGAAATATATTCTTTTTCTTTTTTTTTTTCTCAAAGGTACATTGTTTTTAACGACGTATATCAAGCAAGCAGGCCTAGTAATAAAGCAAAATGGGTCCTGAAATATTAAAACTGTCCAGCATAATAATTTGGAGTAATTTGAGATTATTCTTGCTATTTACTTATCTTGGAGAACACCTGATACAAGAAAAAAACATCAACAATCCCGCCTTCTGAACAATTTATGTCAGTTTATAGTCCTGGTATTCCTTTATATTCCTGTACCTTTGTTGCACTGCAAGTCACAGGATTTGCATTATCATGATTTTTGCTGCCCTTCATAATTCAAAATTAGCTGTTCAATATTGCATTGCTAAATTGTTGACATTTCATCAAGGGAAGAGGCGAGTCTTAAGCATATGTTATACTGACTGACTAACTCTTGTAAAATCAGTGAAATGCTTCTGTGTTCATTAAAATAAAAGAAAAGAAATCAAGAAAGATAGTGACGATAAATACAGAAGTGTTGCCAAATGGAATGCTTTTGGAGAAAGAGGCTTTTCATAAAATGTCTATAATGTACGTTCAAGTCTTCTAAAGTCGGTGGCTTTCAGCAGGCAAAACCACTGATAATCATTTTATTGGCTAATTTCTTAGCTTGCAAAAGCGCACTTTCAGTGAAAAGCAACAGATGACCAATTTTTCAGCCTGCAAAAATCCACTTACAAAAGTTGTCCACTTTCTGGTGATTGATGGACTCAGATATGGTGTTTACAGAGAAACAAAGTAGGTGTTCAAGTGAGGGCAAAAGGCGCAAGTGATAAAGACGTAAAGCTAAAGTGTGACATCTGACAAAGTATGTACTCCAGTTTCCCATTGCTATCACTCTATTATTATTCACTTATTATCCTGGTTTCATACTTTGTAGTGCATAAATTGGAAAGGAATTAATGTAAAAAGTTTGAAAAAAGGAAATGCAACTTGGAAATGAAACTATTTTAAAGCCATGCACCCGGTCCTGTCTTTTCTTGCAATGCCCGCTATTGTCACTGTTAAATAGTGTTAAATAATGAATCGCAATGTGCAGGTCAAACTTTCAAATATCTCAAAATGACACCTTTCATGGGTAACACAGGTAACTCTTAAAATCCTCATCTGTTTACTCCTGCCTAAAAAGGGGGAATTTCTTGTCTGAATCCTCACCTTGTTCATAGGTCTCGCTCTACTTATTATATATGTTCTCTGTATAAATCACCTATAAATTGTAATTCTGTAGGAGCTTCCTAATGTGAGCACATTAAGCACACTATTTTTTAAATTAAACTCCCTATTCCTACCACTTTTAAGAAATTATTTTTAGTATATTATAACATGTTTCCAAGACTCTGTATATTGTGTTGAACCCAGAAAAAAATTGAGCAATGTATGCAATGAGCAGATGGCAGTAAGGATTTTAGAAACTTTCACTAGTAAAATGTGAAGTCCTTATCTTAGATGAGCAGTCATATGACCCAAATATTTGAAAATATTTCCGAGAGGAAACTGAGAATATTCAGAGAAAGCAAAAAACAAGAAAGACAGAACAAAGTACAAGTAAATTTAATTAAGCTGATTGCCTGAGAAGTGTTGAATTTATTCACCCAGGTAAACATCCCAGTAGTTGAAAGCACTTTAATGTCTTCTTTGATATGTATATCTCCTTTGACTTGAAGTACCTTAAAAGTTGTGCATTTCTGAAGCAGAAGAGGTCTCAGTCTAATTAGAGGAAGAGAAAGAAACACTAAAAGCACCCACGACAGCATCATGTGGCGCTGAAGCACCCTCCCCAGTAAGTCCTCCACTGGTATGCCTTCCAAGTCAAGTTATCATGCTTACGATTAGATAAGTATGGAAATCAAAAACTTTAATTTTCAAAAAAGCAGTGTGAATCTCATAAAGTGCACAGGCACTATATTCTAAATTACATTTCCATATCTTGATGTGCTGGGGAAAAAATAATATGCATTTTCACTCTCTCTTCAAAGTTCTCTTTGTGCCACAAAGCACTATTTTTATGATACTTTGGGATGGCATGAAGAAACAGCTTTGCAGCTGGTTACCCTTTCATGAATAAGGAGATAAGTCTCATCTGTCTGCCTTCTCAGGCAATAAAACCCATAATTTTATCTATTTTTGTTTTCCCCAGGTACGTTATCCCCAAAACTTCAGGAAGTGCTGTGAAATACTAATTGGGGCTTCCTAAACGCATAGAAGCAACCTTGATCCATCAGACCATATGGAAGGAATGCCTGCAAGACACTGAATAAGTGAGCTGCAGTAAACTCAAATTCAACCCAGCCTAAAAGAGATTTATGTGACATACGTGAAACTAATTGGATGTATCCTTCTCAGCCTCTGCTGAGAGGTTTATGTTTTTGTTCACATTTTTAGCTTGTACTTGCAGTCTTCTTGGCTTCACATCTTTCTTATTTTCTTGAGAAGCTACACGCAAAGCCTATTGTTTGTGAAGGTTTTGAAGCTTGAATTTTTTCCCTCTGGGAAGCAAGTATAAAGAAGAATATAGATATCGAAAATATTCTGTGTTTTGTTTTCAGTGATTTTTTAGTCCAAGAAAGACATGACTTTTTCCTAACAACCTGACCTTGCTAACTATAAATGTGGGTAGTAATTTTATGCTGGTGTCATTCCCCTGGTCATCTTAAATTCTGAAATATGGGTAAACACTGACATCAGAAAAACAAGAGGAATTATTCTCTGCCTTCTAACATGGTGCTGGAAAACACTCAGCAACCTGAAGGGACTTAGACCCACCCAAAGGCATGGAGCAAACAACAACAATTGAACAGCAAGCACAAAAGCAAACCTTGTTGAACGTCTGTTACAACACAGCAGGTTAACAATGTTGTTCCAAGAGTTCTCTCTCTCTCCAGCTGGTGACTCTCAAATAGAACTGCTCTCCTGTGGGAGTTTTTGTGCTATCTGGAATATTGGGTTAATCTGTTCTACTTCCAAGATAGAGTTACCAGGTGCCTAAAGCCATTAATTCATACTGTTTCAGTACAGTGGGGTATCTACACAGGTTTCATAAGTCAGGCAATATTTTATTATATTTCATAGTATTCTGAGAAAGCACATTGATGTAAACAAAACCAGATATGGCTTGTTCTAAGGAAGGTGCTCCTCCTTTAGATCAAGTACTCCTGGGTACTCATCTGAACAGAGAGCAAAAAGACCTGACCAATAAACAAGCATAAAGGTGACAGTGTTGCCCCACTTTCCATTCTGCCAGTAGTCACAGCAGGGTCATATCCCACACAGAGTCACCAGGCAGCAGACATAGAAAAAATTGTGGCCCTAGTGCTGGAGGAACAAATTCATGTCCAGAGGCAGCAACAACAAAGGCATGGAACAGGAGAAGTGCATAGACAGGAGTGATATGAGTCAATATGAGTGTTTGTTCTCTTCCTTGACCCACACTAACTGCATAGAAACCAGACTGCAATTAATCCCCATGGCTTTGGAAAATTAGATTCATGTCAAGAATCTTCTGACAGTTTAGTTGCCTCCTCTTGTAAAACTATTCTCCCAGCATAATCACATTGCAGAAAAGCACACCAAGTCCTCCCTCTCATTCAGTCATGTTGGCATCTTCTGCTTCATTTAGAGCAGCAACAAAATCCTGCTTTTGTGCTAATGAAGTCTCTCCCTCTCAGCAAACCATCCCACAGCCTTGTTAGAGTAGAAAATGAAAACTGATTCATGGTATAAGTATAGAGTGCCTAAAGAAAGGCAATAATACAAGTCATGAATAATTGGCTGAG
>NW_010105037.1:0-5432 GCF_000699245.1 Pterocles gutturalis | reverse complement strand
TCCTCAGCACAGACCCAACACAGCCTCACGCCAACGGGCTGAGCCTTGGTCATGGGGTGGTGAGCAGTGTCACTGTGTGTCACTCATTTGTGTATTTGTATATATTACCATCCTTATTATTTCCGATATTATTGTAGCTCTGTTATTCAATTGTTCTTATCTCACCCCACGAGTCTCTTTTCCCTTCACCCCTTTAATTCTCTCCCCATCCCATGGATGGAGGAGGGTGAACGAGCAGTTGTTGAGTTGGCTCCCAGCCAGGGTCAGACTATGACATTGAACCACACAATGGATGTTCGGAATTTTTCCCTCTAATCCAAACTATAAGTATATTCACCATAAGACGGCACCTTGTTTGAAGGGAAAAAAAAAAAAAATCCCACCTCACTCCCTGAGAGTGCCGTGGCTTCTTGCTGTCGCCTCCATCAAGGTACCAGGAGGAGGAGAAGGGTCCCTGCCTCCTGCCTGACTTTGGATCAGCAGATCAGTTTACTTCTTTCCACTTCTTTTCAGGATGAAGTCTTTCACTGAAAATCAGTGGAAAGCAGTATTTTGCCTGGTTGCTTGGGCTGAGCTACAGTCCTGGAGAAGGTGGACCTCCATCTAGATTTTACAGGGCACTTACCATGGAGTCACTTTTTTCAGCCATTCCTCTGGATCCAATGACCCAGGCAACACATTTCAGCCCTGAAGAGTCATGCAGACCATTACCTGACATCATCCTGGGATGCACAGATACCGAAAGTGATGGCGTCTGATGTGAACACATGAAACCCACCAGGGAGAGGAAACGTTCAGCCTGCCCTTAGACCCGTGTATCTCCCACCAGCGGCCCAAATTGTTTCATCCATGTAAATTCTGGGATGGCAGGAGGATTCTTCTCAATTCACACCAGTTCTGGAGAGCCGACCTAGCCTGAAATTAGGTAGTTTGATATAATTTATAATAGTTCTGAGACTGAAACTGCACCAGTGAAGATAACAGGTGTGTCTAACGGGTCCGTCACACTTGGTTATTTATCTAATAGCTCCATCCTTCGGAGGTTTGGCCCTAAACATTGTTAAATGAGCCTGCTTCAATTTTCAAAACAAACTACATCTTACCAAGAGAGTGTGAAAAGGCACGAGGCAGATGCTGCCGAAACCTTTGAAGGATCTGGTGCCACCACTTCACCCTTCGGTGACTATTTTCATCTCCAGCACCTGACCTGGGGAAGGGAAAGTCTCGCTGATACGGCAGCTGAAACCCATGGGCTAAGAATAAAGTTGGGAAGAGCCCACATTGTCCAAAAGCAGAGCTTTTAGTGTTTGGGCTCTTGTTCCTCTGCAGGTATAAAGAGTAGAGATTTAGCGCGTACGTGTGCTTGAGAGAAATGTAAAAATTCCGTAAAAACACTGCAACTGCAGAAACTGCAGCTTGAACAAAAATATTACAGACCGCAATGCACAGGCAGAGCTGACGGTTGACTTTTATCCATCTATGGAGAACAACAATATTTCACAGCAAGAAATGCTCCTATTTTTGTGCTGCTTAGAACGGTTGAGTCCGGCATCGCATCCCGCACGTGCGCTTCCATCAGAGCCTGGCTGGTCATGGTCAGTCGACGTGAAATTCTTCCAAGAACTCAAGCAACAAACAATCCAGGCTCGAATCGGGCCCCTGTCAAATACTTTCCTGCCTGGTTTTTAGACACTCATTCTAGGATGATTTGCGAATGGTGTATAATCTCTGAACGTGCCTCACATGATACCTGCAGCCCCCAAAATCAGCAGAATTATGAAACTGAGTGAAATTATTTAGTTTTGCCTTTAGTTTTGTTGGATGTTGGAAATCTCAAGCCAGTGTGGTTGATAAGGAGGGACTAGAGTAACGCGTGCAACTCACCAACACCTCCAAATTACTCCGAATCTTAATGCTACTTAATGGTCTCCTTTAGTCAAACCTTGGTTATTTGTAGACTTGTTCCCAACAATGAGAGAGAAAATAATTTGCTTCTGTCTGGTGCTGGGTGAAATGAAAAAGCCGCTAAGAAAAGAGCTTCTGAAATAAATGACTGCTGGAGTGTGGGAAGCATTAGAGCCCTAGAACTTTTGTTATCCGAGCAGTTAGCCTAATTCAGTTTGATTGATTTCATTTTATTTTATTTACCTCGCTCCCTCCTGCAACACAGGGGCCAGTAACACACACCACTCTGCAATCCTCCTCTTGATGCTGAGAAATGCAAACCAGCCTCTTGTGATGTGCTCCACCGATGGCTCCGGATTTCTTTCATAATATTTTCTGTATTTTTCCGGGTAATGCCCAGGCTAGAACGATGCTAGACCTGTGTCGGGACTAACGCTGCTATTACTTCCCATTTAAAAGTGCTGCAATTGATTTCCCATGGGATCTGATATCTCTTTATAATCAACACTGATATTCAGATGGACCAAAGCATCGCAGCCCCAGCTGTGATAACTTACTGCGCAGTCCCTTGAGGGGAGAGGGCTGGCTAAAATTAAGAAGTTCAAAACCTGCCCCAGTGTCTGCTACACGACTATTTGCATTTTTTTTTAAATAAAAGTAGGAGCAACCTGATGCTTCTGGATGCCTTCCAAGGTGGACAGCACAAAGTAAACTTTTATTGGGAGCTTGGACTGTGACCAAAACACCGTCTGGGTGCAGTAGAGCCTGGATGCACACCGACATGCTCTGCGATGGATGGGTCCCAAAGATCCCCGTGTCCTCCAAGGGACACCGAACACAGGTCCAGGAGGATGTGCTGGACGCTGGACCCCAGCTGCTGGTTCGACCTTGCTGTCTTCCTGCTCTCCCAGAAGTTTACCCCATGGATGCATCACCCATCCGATGTGTTGTCTCCTTGGGCAGGCTCTGAACACGGTCTGCCAGCGGTGGTGGGTCGCTCTGCATCGTCTGAGGAAGAGGAGGGTCTTCATGGTTTTGGGGCTTTGGCAGGGAGAAGAGGGTGGTACTGAAATAGGAACTTGTTTTGGGGTTAAAAAGTGACAGATAAGCCTTGTGAACCTTTCCAGGGATAGGTAAAAGCCATAAAATGAACCTGGGGGGATTTGCGTGCAAGGAGTCTGTGGGGATCTTCCTTGCGACACGTTTTTCCTCCCAAAGCTTAACATCATCAAGCAGGTCTTAGCAGTAGCTCTAATGTTCAAACATTTAAGAACAAGATACTTTAAAAAAAGCCATGTCAGGTGAGACTATTCAGTGGAAATCATTCAGGCACTTATCCCACTGAGATTTCTGCACCTGCGTAATTTCAGACCGTGAGTTATTTTCCCAAATTTCAACGGCGGTGCTTTTGCAGTAAGGTTTCCTAGGTGCCTTAGCCTCTGCAGCGCCGAAGCCTGAACTTTCAGGAAAGTGTACCAAGGATGTGCTAACAAAACGCTGCGTTGTTCCTTCTCATGGCTGTTCCAGGGGGTGGAGCAGCAGCCAGTTAATGACTCCAGGGATTAAATACCGTATATCTGTGCTGTGAGGATCTCGGGTTTAACCATGTCAGGGCTGGAAATGGCATGAGAAGGACCAACCCTTTAGGGATTATCGATGTCCAACCTACAAAACAGACAGTAAGGTACACGTCCCTCTTCCTTTCATCTCCACTTGAAGTATCTCCAACAAGAAGGTGTAGGGCTGGGGCCTGGGCTTCTCCTGCCAAGACCTGCCATGGATGGGGCTTTATGGGTGAAGAAAACATGCGTGGTCCTCCCAAGGCCAAAAGAGCTTTTGGAGTATGACCATGTTCCATGAAATGGGGCTGTTGGCCATAGGAGTAAGAAAGGAGACTGGGGGGAAAAATAGCCTCTCGAGGGAGGAATAGAGCCCGGGGTGCAGGTGTGGGTTGGGTTGCGATGACCGTAGCCCAGAAGATGTGGCCCAGCTGTTGGTTGGAGGGGCAGTTTGGCAGATGTGTGGCAGGATGGAGAGCCTGAAGGTAGAGAAAATCCAAAAAAACATCTGAAAGTTGAATGTCATCTATTGAAGGCCACACTGCGAGTGCAACCTCTGGAGATCTACTGAGGCACATTACCCCCAGTTCTCCCTGCAACTGAAAGATGGATAAGAAGATGGACCCAGACAAGTAATCTGTGACTCCCTTCAAATAGGGGGACCAACCAGTGAAGGTGATGAGATGCATTCGGATGGTTTCATGGAAGGAATAGCTTTGCTAGGCTCTGAGCAGCGCAACAGCAGCTGAGGACCTCCCCCTCCATACTCCAGCTGAGCCCATGGTTGGGTCTACTGAGCTGATCCCCCATGGGATTTTGCTGCTCAGGTGAGAGCTACAGGCCCTGGTCACTCCTCACCCCCAAAATGTCCCATTACTGAACGAGACATGTCCATGACTTGGAAGCCCTTCATCTCCTCTGAAGAAGCACCTCCACCACACCTCGACAGCTTTATTTTGCATGTGAAGCAGGAGGAAACTTGCATTAACAGAAAATGGTGTGTCTCTGGGGAGGGGACACAATATTTTAAGCACATCTACAGTTCAATCTCAATGCCATCCCCAAAGGCTCCAGCTGGCAGCAGGTCGGTGATGGGCTCCAGCCAGTGGCAAGCGCCAGCCTGCGCTCCATGGGCACGGGGCTGGTGCAGAGAAGCGCTGCACCCATCTCTCCTTCCACCTCCCACTTTCTGATCACGTTAGGAAGAGGAAGCAGCCCCAGCAGGAACCAAAATCTGGCCCCTTGCATCCATATGGTAGCATATTTCCGAATAATGAACTGGATGGCTCTGAGCGCTTTGAGGATGGAAGCTCAATGGAGCAATGCATCAGATCATCTCAGAAGGGCATCTCAGAAGGCAGCAGTGTCCAAGGTGCCCATGGTTTTGGTGCAGTCCTTGCAAGAAGGGGAGAGGACAAGGGGAGCCACTTTCCAACAAGTTATTTGTTTGCTCCAATAAATTGGAAGCAAGAGAGACCTTCAGCAGCACAAGACTCACAGGACCCCGAAATGTCTGCACAGCTTGAGTGCAGCCTGGGAAGGTGCTGGGAGTCCGGGAGGTATCTCAGATACTTGATGGAGCCCAAACACCCCTGAATGGGGGAATGACCAGGTGAAAATCCGGCTGTGGGCAGCAGTTGGGGCATCCTCAGCTGCATCGCTGCCTGCCAGACACATGGAGTGGGATTATCCCCTTTGTGTCACCTCTCACTCCTTTGTGCCCCCTCCCTGTGTCACCCCTCCCCACACCAGTCTGGGGGAGCCTCCAGACTGGTCACTGTCCTCAGCCCTGTGCTCTGGGACACTCAACCCTGAGCAAGCCCAGGGTGTTTAGCCCGTGGGGACTGGGGAAAGCAGCGATGTAACCCCCCCTGGCACCCCACGAGTGTGTGTCACCAGTGGAGCAGTGCGCGCCTGGGAGAGGGGCTGAGCCCTGGGGTGCCCCCCAGCACCGGGCAGGGAGAGTGG
>NW_010105036.1:0-14656 GCF_000699245.1 Pterocles gutturalis | reverse complement strand
GGCTGGCTGAGTAGGCCTTCCAGCAAATTATGTCCAAGACTGGTTTAAAGAAATAGCTTATTGAAGTGACATTGTTTCTTGGGGAAAATAAAAAGTTGATGTAATCACTGCAAATGTGAGCTAAGACTCCAAAAGCAGCCTGAGAAGTATGGATGTACAGTAGGGGCTGGCTGGAGGTTTGTGGTGGCCTGATCCTACCTGCTCTGTTCAGGGGAAATATTCCTACGGTTTTCAGTGAGATGAAGGTGTTGGTGATGTTCTCACCAAGACAATTTGTTGCTTCTGCATTGTGTGTGCTGGTGTTGCTCTTTTGCTGAGTGCCTTGTGCGCAGATCAGGGACAGCCCGTACACAGGGTGCTGGCTGGCACCAGTGTGCTCGCTGGAGTCCCTGGTCCCACTGAGCTCTGGAGGGGCAGCGTGGTCACATGGGAAAGCCTGGATGAGCAAACTAAAAAAAATCTGTTCATCTGGTGATTCGAGGGAATTCAGCTACAAATTGGCAAGATGTGGTGCTGCGGTGAGGTTGTAGTTAGCCGGGGTATCTGTCACTCAGCTACTTCTAAAGGTTTGGTTTTCTTTCTGGCATTATAAGATGACACACTTGATCCATGTTTCAAAGCTGTTTTCACCACCAGAGTTCACAGTGAGACAGGTTATCTTCTTCCCACTAATATACCCCTTCCAGTTTGGAGATGTGTTGTGGTCAGTCCAGCTGCAAGACCTCAGCTGGCCTTACAGGGCACTTCTTTTCTTCTTTGAGAACCTGCACAAAGGTCCTATATGCTGAACTCAGCCAGGAGAGAACGATCTGAATGCCCTAGAGACCCACCTACCACTGGGATTATGTAACTCACTCCAGAAATCCAGGGGAAAGGATTTACACTTCAATTTAGAGCCCGTTTGTAGCTTCTCCTCCAGAAGCATGCCTAAGCCGCCTCCTTCCCCATCTGCACTTCAAATGCCTCAGAATGCAAAAGTGTGTGGAGCAGGATCTTCCTCCCAAGACAGTCCTGAAAGCCAGCTTAAATTATGGTCCTTGATGAAAAATGAGTCACTAAGAACCACAATATATTCTGACTTCTTTGTAGTTTTAAGCCAAGCTTTCACAGTTGATTGGTTTTTTTTAACTTAAACCGGAGATTTGATATGCACGTGTTAAAATAATTTCCCTTTAAAAGGCTGTTTGTCCTCATCCCCACACTTTAAATATGTTTGAAGGGAGAGGGTTGTATCTCACTGGATCTGCCAGGCTGAGATAGGGCAGGGGACAAGTCAGAACTCCTCCAGCCCTGCAGGCAGGGAGACTTGTGGTCCAGAAGTCCCATCTCCTACCAGCCTGCTCCACGTGCTAGCCACTGGGCCACATCATCCGTGCATCCAAAACGTCTGCTTGGGGGAGGATGCTTCTCCAGGTTCAGCCGTCTGCTCTCAGCCCTTGTTGGCATAGAAACACCCTTTCCAATTAACCTCCTGCAAAATGTACACGTACAGAAATATTCTGCAAACAAATGATCTTCTCTTTTCTTTCTGTCTTTCTTTCCCTTTTTTTCTTTTTGCCCTGTGAGATGAGGAGTCAGGAGAAGTGTGAATCTGGGTCTTTTTAATTTTGGAGCATTTCAGTCTCTCTGCAGACTGTTGCCAAGCTGTGTAGCTGCTCCCTACCAATAGTAACTGGCAGACAAAATACTAAGCAATTAAATTTTTCCTCTCTTTCAGCCCTGTCCTCTGCAGGTTTTAGAAAAGCGAAGGGAATCTGGGTCTGATAACTATGTAAATTGCTGGAAGCAGGAAACAATTGAGTGAGGATTAGTAAACCCAGGGTTTTGAAAGGTTAGGACAGATCCCTTCAAGGGACCCAAATATCTGCCAAATGCCCCATCCTGTTGGAAAGACTGAGCTGTGTACCTGTCACTGCCCATCAGTGCTCCACTCATGATGGGCTCAGGCTGCCTTTGCCAACTGGAAAAGGTGTCCTGGGCCAGCCTGGTCCCTTGCTGAAACTGCTGAATTCAGAAGTTGGGAGGGACTACCCACCTCCTCTTCTCTTGTCTGTAGCCAGCCCCTTGCCAAGACCCGTCCCCATGGAAAGAGAGGGAATATGGTTCTCCTCCACATACTGGTGAAAAGGAAGAGTGCTCAGCTCCCGAGGTTTGGCACTGGTGATCAAAGCTGGTGGACTGGAGGGAAGGGAGCCACTGAACACTTTATCCTTCACCCCAGCATCATGCAGCCCTGTTTGTTCCTGTATCACATTAGCCACACAGCCCTGCTTTCGGATGAAGGCTGTTCCTGCTCCCAGGATGGATCTGGACACAAATAGTGTCTTCAAAATTCACAAAAAGTTCAACCAGCAGAGCTGAAGTCTAAACCAAGTTTTCCTGGGTCATTCCTAGGATAATAACATCTAAACTGTGTAGTAACCAGCGGTGCCTTTGGCTTGAAGAAAGAAAATAGTGAGACAAGATTTGCCAGGGGATCTGGAAAACAAGCACACTCTTCTTTTTGCTCCTGTGAAGGTTCAGGGAGGCTTGTGGTGTGCCTAAAAGGTAGAAGAGAGAAAAAGGTCAGTGAAGAACATGCCTGCAGTGTGAGGGCTGAAGATGTGTGCAATGAATTTCATTTCAATCCATTGTTTTCTAGCTGGTGTTGGGTATAAAAAAAATACATGCATCAAACGTGGCTAGGTACTGACTCTGAGAAAAGATGGTGCATGCTGCCCTTTGTGTCCCTGCCCAATTAACTAGTAGAAAATAGGATGTGTGGTAGCTTGTGTGGCATGAGGGGCTTGAAATACCACCTAGGTGATGCCAAGATGCAGTACACAGAATGAGTGACAGGCATTTTTAACCCGAGTACCTACAGACAGAGCGCTGTCTGTGGTGCCCATGGAGGGGTGTGAAATCACAGCCCATCATGGAGGTACAGTGACATTCCAGTATGCTGCCATTTTCATTAGTCTTTGTCAAAAAGATGGATACAGGTGCTGTGTACTGTTCTTGGTATTAAAATAAGAAAGGGATCACTTTTTTTGTCTTCTGTTCTCATCTCAGCCTTAGCTATCAGAGTGAGCCATCAGTCAGATGGCAGTGCTGATAGATCTTCATTTTCACTGTATGCTTTCACTCACTTTTGTGACAAAGATTACTAGGCTAGAAAATAGCATCCCATTAATCCATTCCACTGGCAATATTAGGACTAAAATGGAATGGGGAAAATGGCACAAGATGTGCCTCTCCAGTGAACAAAGATAGCAGCATGAGGAAATAAAAAGACATAAAATGAAGCAAAGTTTGGCTAGGAGGTAAAATCCAAGCAATTGGTACCATGCTGTGTTCACCTGTTGCCCTGCCGTTTGGGTCCATCCTTTGGAGTCTTGGTTCTGTGGTTCTTTTGCAATGTCCAGTGTGATGGGGTGCCAATCCAGGCTGTGCACCGGCACAGTAAATGCTGAAAATCAATCCAGGCTAATACATTTAAGCAGGTATGCCTGTGATTCAATGGGACTGGAGGATCTAGCATGGCTGTAAAATGTCTCAAGACAGGGTTTGAAGGATGTATGGCTAAAGACTGTGTCCTTCCTTCCCCCTTTACACCAGGGACCTTCTATGTCATTTTTAGCAAGGCTATCTGTTGTTCCTCACTTCTCTCTTCCAGGGTATCATAAGACAAGAAAGCACAGCAGGAAAGAATGAAAGAGTTGTTCTGTGACTGGGTTGAGATGTTCAGCGCTGGAGGTCAGAAGACCTCCAGCTCTGGGGACAGTGGCTGTTGATCCTATTGCTACCCCACAGCAGCCTTAGCCTTGCCCCATTGTTGTTCAAAGTACTGCTGGGTAGGGCCTGCTCCCACTATGCCTGTCTGGAGGAAAGGAGATGCACTGGTGTCCTTAACACATTCCCTTTCTGGGTCACTGGAAACCGCCTCGGGAGCTGCAGTGACATCCAGAGCTGCAAACTGGGCAGCGGGCTCTCTAACCCAGATACTTCATGCAAAAGCTGAGTTGACTGGCTCAAGTCTGGGCATCTGTCATGTCCATCTTCCTCTTGCCGCTCCATTTCCCTGCACTGCAGGAGAACCAAGGGTGCTCAAATGTGGAAGGGACATTTGGCAAAGGCTGCACAGCTGAAATCTTGATGCTTTGTTCCTACACCAGATAGGCAGGCCAGCCTAGAAACAGGCAAGGGCAGTGCAAAGTATCTGTATTTTCCTATTTCTAGCCCCCTTTATATGAAAACCCAGCCCACCAAATGAGCCACCAGATACCTTTCTTGTTTGCAGATCCTTCCTCCAAAGGTGAATCTCTATATAATCATGGGCATGGCTGTTTCCTTCCCTTCCTGCATCTACCTTAATGCATTTTGACTCTTCACCCTCTGGAGTCCAATTCTGAAGTCTGTAAATTTCTATCGGTGACCTTCAAATCAACCCCTAGAATGGAACAGTCTCAAAGAAACAAGTTGGAGCTTTGTTCTTTGTTTAATGGATGTAAACTCTAGCAAATTTCTAAACTTTGCTTTTTTAAAACATAGGATGGTAAGAAAGGTTCTTAATGTACCCACATACCTTGCTTACGCAAAATCGCCCATTATGATCCATTAGTGTGTTACCAGAGTGAGGACTGAAGATCTTGATCTTGTGTCACTTCTCATTTCCAGGCTAACCTATAAGCTTCTTTAGAGATAATTTTGTAAACACACATGACAGATTGCTGAGAATGTGTATTTATTGCTTAAACCAGTACATCCGGCGAGCAATCCCAGGGAAAGGCTAGCAGGTTATGCTGTTGAAAGCCTTGTGGGATTTCTTTGAGCTTGATGCATTTTGTGTCATGTAATTGGTATGCTGGTAGTGGATCTGTTCTAAAGAAATGGGCTGAAACATTTTCAGGCATACTTTCTGTAAGTAAATCTTTGCCAGTAATTATCATGTGTAACCAAGGAGTTTTGGTAATAATCAAATAAGAGAAATGATCCTGTTTCCTTCTTTCACTCTGTTCATTATAATGTTTTGGTCTCAAAATCCAATTACAGATCGTTTGGCTCTGTGCTAAGTTTTGCTTCCAAGCTCTTTTGTAGGTCCATTCTCAGAGCGGTATTTCAGTAATCTGTTGACAACATTGCAGTTTCTTCTGGACCACTAATTTATAGGCAAGGAAACAAATGGCTCTTGCAGACAGTGTGAGCGGATGAGTAGGCAAATCAAAAAAGCAGATGGTAAGTAAAGCCACTTAGGGTGATTCAGGTTTGTAAAGACAGTAAGTTCACTGCATTGAGCAGTTCCAGTATGTTATGAGAAGCATCTATCCTGAGCAAAAGGTGGGCAATGGACAGTAATGACACCTGATTGAAATTCAGAAGGAAACAGCGATGCAGGCTTTTACAGCAAGGGCTGAGAATCGCTGGAGACTGAGCACAAATTATTTTGATGACTAACAACTCAGCTGAAACAAGCAGAGCATGTTTGGGTTCTTTCTTTCATGAATCAAAAGTCTGTGTTCAAGGCTACAAGGCTATTTTTTTTCTCCTTAAGTGAGGAGCTGTAGGTGAGAACTGAAGATCCCCCATGAACTCTCACATCCAAGTTCTCCTGTGCAGTAACTTGCAGCTTCTTCTGCCACAGGCTCACAGTTAGGGCAAGTGCAGGGATAAAATAGCAAAGCACTGGGCTGGTAAAACCGAAGAGCAAAGGTCCTGCCTGTTATTTCTCTAGAGCATCTGAGTTGTCTGTTTATTCCAACCTCTTTTGCTGTCCAGGTACTCCTGCAGTTACCACCACCCCTGTGAACAGCCCCACAGTTAAGTAGGAAGGGAATGAGATAGCAAAGGTGAGCAACCAGAACATTCCCTGCAAACCCCCTACCCTCTTGCCTCCCCTCCTGTGCTGAAGAAAGGCTGGAGAGTGGCAACAGGGAAAACTTGCTCATGGCAGGTATTTTTAACACCCAGAGCATGGTAGTCCTTGCAGCAGTAAGACAGCTGTCTCCTTTCTCGAGCAGCCCTGATGCCCAGGGTAGGTGTGACATTAGTGGTGTGTTTGGAGGTGGCTTTGCTAGGACAGCACCCAGCAGTGGTTCTGGCTGGCAGCATCCCTGCCCTTGGTGCTGGGTCGTTCAGGACATCCCCTTTTCCTGCTTGACCTCTCTGTAGCTCAGACCTCGCAGAGGTTATTGATTTTTTTTTTCCCAATCTCTTCTTTAAGTCCTCCCAAGGCAGGGGATGATTTAAATATTGTTTTTAAAGGTTTATAGTGACACAATCTAAAAATGACATTGAAGACTCTGCTCTCTTGGCAGGGATGGGAGATCTTGCTTGCGAATTCTGCTGAGAAAAAATATTGGGGTGCTGATCCTTCTCGATCACTTCCTTCACCGCAATGATTGCTACTCCATGCTGACCACCCTGAATGCAAAGTGTGGCTCTTTAGCGTGGGCAAAACCTGGAGTCCTTGGAGGTCTGAGGGAAAGCTATAGGATATGGTGCAATATTAAAGCTGTTTTAGTGTTACTACCTTAACAGTTCCTGTGCAGCTACAGTTCCTTGAGCATTTTAGTGGCAAATTAATCAAATTTAGAGAATCTAGAGGGATCCCAATGGTTTGGCTGTGCAAACAGTGATGGAGAAAATGCTTAGAAGCCTGGTTAGCTCCCACTGAAGTTGGGAAGCAAATTGCATTGAGATTGGACCATGGTCTGGTCCATTGGTCCCAAAGCCTCTTCTTTAAAGGTAGATCTGTCCACTGTGGTGGCCTTGTGCATGTATGTCTGTTAATAAAATATTTGGCATTCAACTTATCCATACAAGCTACTCAAGCATGTTTAGCATTTCAGAGCTGGGCACCAAGGTGTGTTTTGCAACCCAAACCGTGTACCCTACCTGGCCATGGCTATGCTCAGTGCTAGCCACATGCTCCTGCAGAAGAGGAGGAGAGCCTGCTTTCTAGTATCTTGAAAGTATTGAATTATAGCAGGATTTAATGTTCAGTAGATGAAATTACCCTTTCAAGTGACCTCGAATGTAATAAAGAACCAAGACTAGTCAGTGCAATGGTTTTATTGCAGGAAATCACAAAATGATGTACTGTAGCCCTGTAAGCTTGTCATAAATTACCTTGAGTAATGAACCATAAAAAAATACCAAGCTGTGTATATCTGGGGGAGGATGCCTGTGGTGGGTAAAATACATACATAGATCCCATAAGAAAACTGTAGGTGTGATTTAGCTGGATTTGTTATTTTGTACTGAGACTCAGTCACGCTGGACTGACTGCAGTGATCTCTGTGTCAAAATTCCCGTACGTATCAGTGAGTGTAGAGTGTCATTGTTATAAATTAGTGGAAATGACTTGTCCGTGTCAAAAGGTATGATCAGGTATCAGAACTACTTTATTTTTTTTTTTTTTTTGGTTCAAGCTTTCTGCATCCCCTACATTTTGAGCTTTGGTTCTGGTTCAGTCATTTAGATCCCACTTCACTGTCTGAAGTCCTGCTATTTCTCCAGAAAATATATAGGGCTGCCTCCACAGCTGATATAAATATGTGCAGCTCCATCACTTCAGTGGAGATATGCTGATTTATATCAAGGGTAGGAGATTCTTTGTGAGATTCATTGGTGTAACCGCTTCATATTAACTGGTACAAGGAAGGATAAAATGCACAGTGACTTTAATTTCACTACAAATCACTGTTTCAGGTGGCGGGTCTTCTTGCTGAGAGATGGATTCTGCATTAGGAGCACACTTGGCCTTTTTTTCAGGACCCTTGTTGGCCAGGCTATCCCTTGCATGAGGGGATATAATCCCTTTTCAAAAGGGCATGTAATGGTATGACTATATGGTGCAATGGCAATCATGCAGGTAATGGTATGACCATATGCTGCACCTGCAGGGGGTTTTTGTGGGTTGATATCCATATGCACACCCATAGCCTGACCCAACTGCGTGAGTGTTTGCATGACTGTACTGCAAAGCCAAATAGTCTGTGATAGAGGGAAGAGAGGAAAAAGGACGACATCCTATTTGTACCTTAAATAAAGCTACATGTGTGTAGAAAGTTCACTGCTGAGCAGCAGGAAGGGCAGAGAGATTAAAAAAAAAAAAGAGATGGTCTCATCAGCCAGTGTGTTGCAGTTGTGCGTGAGGGCTCAGAAAGGCAGCATGAGGACATCTCTGCAGCTTGTAATCCTGGGTCTTGCTCCTGATTCTATGTTCTGTGATTCTATGTTCATCTCCAGCTGTGTCATATGTGGACTAAACTCAAAGCAACCCCTGTAAAATTAAAGGAAATTCTCAGCATACACAGGAGCAGCGGTACAATTTGTGTCTGGTTTGGAAAGGCCTGCAGGTCACCTGCTCTCCATGCCACCACTCACCACATGTGCTTCCCACCAGTGCTTTGAAATGGGAGTTGTATGAGAGTGGAGATGCCATGTGCCACCAGCAGTGTTGGGGCAAGTGAAGCCCTTGTCGGGGTCCTGGGTGCTGGCAAGAATATATATAAAATGCACTGAGAGGCTGCAGAGGAGATATTTACTTTCCTATGACATGGTTGTGTAAATTTGGTGTAAGCCATGGACGGCATGGAAATTTAGAAGTGTGCTGCGTGTGCACAGTTAAAGTCCCCATACAACTCCTGCTCTAATGGTTACCTGCTGGGGAAGTGCTGGGGAATATTTTTGTAGAGCTAATAGGGCATACAGCTATCTTCCAGCCCTTTCAGATGGTGTATAATAAAACACTGAGGGTTGGCTCTTGAACCAGTTAACTGAAATGGGAATAATTTTGAATGCAAATATATTGTAATTGATATATTATTTTTATTTGTAAAAGATAAAGAAGTGAGTCTGAACTAACATATCAGAGTTGAATTATCTCACAGCTGGGTGGATTTGATCTGGTCCATTGAAGAGATTACGTTCGGCATCAAGTCCAGCATTTTAATTGTTATTAAATATTTGTATAGCAACTAGAAGCCATAGTTGATAGCAAATTGCTAGGATGCTAGTACTGTGTATCTGCAGGAAAATCATAGAATCATAGAGTGGTTTGGGTTGGAAGGGACCTTAAAGAACATCTAGTTCCAACCCCTGCCATGGGCAGAGACACCTCCCACTAGCCCAGGTTGCTCAAAGCCTCATCCAGCCTGGCCTTGAACCCCTCCAGGGATGGGGCATCCACAGCTTCTCTGGGCAACCTGGGCCACTGCCTCACCACCCGCACAGTAGAAAATTTATTCCTAATATCTAATCTAAATCTCCCTTCTTTCAGCTTAAAGCTGATACCCCTAATCCTATACTTATACTCCCTGATCAAGAGTCCCTCCCCATCTCTCCTGTAGCCCCCTTTCAGCACTGGAAGCTGCTCTAAGGTCTCCCCAGAGCCTTCTCTGCTCCAGGCTGAACAACCCCAACTCTCTCAGCCTGTCCTTGTATGGGAGGTGCTCCAGTCCTCTGATCATCTTTCTAAGACTTAATCTCTTTTGAGAACCAGGCAAAAGAATGTAGAATTTATTTCTGGTTTTATTCCCTATGAAACAACTATTCTATGTGACCACAGGCAGACAGCGAAGTTTCAGGCTTACTTTGTCCTTGAATTTCACCTCCAGACTCTGAGGATGAAGTGTGAGAGCAGAGAGGTTGGGACATGGACCAGGCACATAGCTGCTGCCTGCTTGCCAGAGAGCCATGAAAAGTATTCTCATTCATGTCTCTGATCTCCATGGTGCATAATGAATTAGTGGCATTAATCTGGCCATACCAACCTCAGAGCTTACAAGTCAAACATTCATGCTGCTGCCTTTTGTAAACATGCATTTTAAATCTGCATTGATCAGGTATGCACCATTATTATTCATCAAAATGTTCTCGTCTCCTAACACTTAATAACAATAATAAAGATTAATGCTAAGCTCCAACTCAGCAAAAGGCTGCATGACTATATATTTATTTTGCAAGTTTAATTAAGGCTGTTTGTTACAATAAAAATTAATGTTATTGTCTTCCCAAATGCAGCATAGCCAACATGAAATAATGGGATTTCGCACTGCAACGCTCTGAAATGGCACCAGGCTAGAATCAGCCAAAAGGAGATGATACCCTAGATGCCTTTGTGTTTGTATCTTTTTGAGTTGATGAGTGATAAGAAAATACAGTTACTGCAGTTCTTTCAGTGGGGGTAAATGGTGGTCCGAACTGCTTTGGTTCATCTCTCACTCTGTGAGTGCCACTATGGGTGACCTTAGAGAAATCATTTACCCTCTTACGGCTTTGGTATTCTTCAGGAACCTGTTGGATTGAACCCAAAATTATGGAGGGGCTTTTAAACTGCAAATGAAATGGGGGAAAACTCCTTACGGATATATTGTAATTAGTCCTTGACATTATCTGAAGCAGGAACTTGGTCTTATGATGGGATGGAAACTGCCAGGCAGTGAGCCAATGCATTTGTCTTTCCTCCAGCAGCACCGTGGTTGATAGTGACATTGGCCAACCTGAGTCTTTCTGCAAGGGGAGGACACAGGAGTGCTTGCTGTGACTGGGGGAACCAGCTCTCTTCTCTGCGCCCAACCAGAATAACATCCTGGGCTTGATCAATGCATTACAGAAGAAGCAGAAAGCTTCTGTCTCTGGGGAGCTGCTGTCCTCCTTTCCAGACAAAACTCCTTAAACCTTCAATGCTGGTCCCAGGCACTGAGTCTTCTAACAATTCCCCAAAACACCAGCACAACTGTGAGCAGCCATTGCCCTTGCACATGGTCTCCGGCCCCTGTGCCAAGCTGCCAGCTGATTTTTTCCCCCATGCCCACCCCCGGCAGGACCCCCTCTACCCAGTGCCCAGCCAGAGCCGGCCCACAAGGACTGTCACACAGGAGCTCCCAGCATCTCACCCTCCATGGGATTTTGAAGGAAGTTTTCTCTGCCTCTGAAGCCTCACAATCCAGAGAAATGGATAAAACCCCTCACGTTTTCCGTATGTCTCTGGAACTGAGGTGTCTGGCCTTTACCCTGCAAGAAGCAGATGGCATATCCTGTTACTGCAAATAGGTTTCAAAGTAAGATGTATTTGATTTGCTTTATTTAAATCAATAATTCTCAAAGGTACTTTGGATTTGCCATCTTGATACGCACACTTGAAATTGGTGTGAGTATATTAGGATGCAAAGAAGCAAGGATGGTCACAAAAGGACACCAGACACAACCTGCCACTTTTCCCCTTTTTATTGCATGATGCAGTGCTTGTATCTCCCAGTCCTTTACCTTCCATCAGTGCAACTAGCCCCCCTCCTTCTCAGCATATTCAGGTCATGAATGCAAATTTGCAGCTACCTTACAGAGTAAGATAGGAGGTTTGAAAATGTTTGTTTGGCTGGAACTGTTTTCTAAATTCACTGTTCCTCTGGGCAGAACTATCTGCTGGCTCCTGAATATCCACAATCAGAAAAAATTCAGCAGGTCTGGCTTTATCTAGCAGAAGGCAAGTCCACCCACCAGCAGCCTGGGCTGTCCAGGACCCCCTTCCTGGCTTCTCACTGCTGTTACCCTTAAAACCAGAATGAAACATCCCCACACCCCAAGGCTGGTGAATGGAAAATGCAGTTTGGAAAACAAACCCCTTTTGTAGATGGGTTCCTGCACACATGGGATGGTCCTGCACTCCTGGTAAGCGGGCAGGGTGTTTCCATCATCTGTCATTTATTAGCCTGTCCTCTGTGTGTTGCATTTCATGAAGTGTGAGATGAAGGACCTGTTCTGCTCTGGGAGCAGGAAACAGAGACGGCTCTTGCTGGAAAGAGCATGAGCTGTGAGTAGAGCAGGTAAAAGGGGGGAGCACAGGGAGGAGCAGTGGCTGGCTAAGGGTCCACCCAAGAAGGAGCAGCATGTTTCAGCCATAAACTACCACTGTACAATATTCCTCAATACTCCTCATTTCATGGCTCTTTATTGCTTATCCTCCCACCCCAGTTGCCATCTGTATATTTCTGTACATGAATAGCTCACCATCACTTCCTCTGCCCACTGAAAGGGGAATTTTCAAGGTGAAGCTTTTTGGGACAGGCTGATGCACTGCCACCACTGAGATCAACAGGAGCAAACAACATCCTGCTTGCAATAAAAGTGTAGAACTTGGGCTACAATCCATCTCAGTATCCCAGCTCCAGTTGTGACCAAGAGCATTAGAGGATGCTCAAGCCAATTGCGCTAGGAGCATGCTGAGTAATTAGCCTACAAAAGTCTGTGTCCTAATCATAAATTGTCAGGGATTGCCTTGCTCTGCACAGCAGAAGATTTCGATCCTTTCCAAAACCCTTTTTATAAACTGTTGCTAAAAGTTTTTCCTTCCTCAAATCTGCTGAGTTCTTGGCTCAAAAACGTGATCATTTCTATCTGTGTTTTATAAAGTTATGATCAAATTCTAATCAAAACACTCACCCCAAGGTATTTCCAGACGCCTTGCCAATAACTAACAGAGACAGTAAATATGATTTGATACCTTAGAGCTCCTCCAAGTCTGTTTCTCATTGAGATGAAAGCCTTCGGGCAACCGAGAATTTGGCTTCTACACTGCTGACAAAAATCTCATCAGAAATAGGGGTGGGATTCCCAGCAGTTCCCAAGAGATCTTTGCCTGGCTATGAAATGAGTATTTAGGGTTTCATTTCTGGCAGTTGTCTTTTGGAAAAATAAAACCTGACATTTTAATGTGGTCCCTTTATACAAAAAGAGTTTTAGAAAGCAGAGAGATCTGAGAAGCCACACACAAAAAGAGGAGAAGGAGGGAGAATCAGACTGAGGAAACATCTGCTAAAGTTTTCCTGTTATTTCAGGAATGTTTGTATAACTCAAGTATTCCCCAGCTCTTTTCATATCACGGATAACATCTTCGCTAAAAGATTGTCTCCTGTCCCACTCCCCATCACATAACCTCTCGCTCTGCTTGTGATTGCTTACACAGAAAAGCAGTATCAGGAATGTACTTAATGCAGCGGAGTTTTGTTTTCGTGGGGCTGAGCAGCTGGAGGTGAGAAGGGTGTTGCAGCTCGCTGGTCTCCAGCACACTGCTGGCAGTGGCTTTGCCAGGCACAACTGGAGACCCTCTGAGTCTCTTCATCTCCTCTTGCAGCTGTTAAAGCACACTGAATCAGGGGCTGCTCCATAACCTGAGAGTAAATCCCTGTACGTCTGGTAGAGAGAAAATACCCTCAGAACTGAGGCAGCCTTGTGTTTCTTGTTATGAAGTAATGCAAAAGGCTGTTCTCGTTAAAATTTTAGTAGCAGTTGGTTTTCAATCTGTGCATAAAGAGTGCTGAATATTGGTCTGATTATTGAATTTGCTTAGACCTTGCTGAAATTGTAATAGATGGAGTGCATTGCATTTAGGATAAAAGGTAAAACTCACTCAGATTGTTCTGGTGCCATCATAAATGAATCATCACTTAGCTATTCAGATCGTGCAATTTAGAGCATACTGAAAAGAGACACTGGCTGATTCATGTAGCAGTATCAGAGCACAGCATATCTGCCTGCTTGTTCTCAGCTAAATATCCTGGATCTTGGATGGAGTTGGATGCACTTCAGTCACAAAGCTGGAAGAGTGTTCCTGCTGGATGTATCTACTTACCTCCAGGTAGACTGAAAACCTCTCTTCTGTCCAAGCAGAAGGAAAAAAAAAGTAAGGAAAGCGTCAGTCATAGATTTTGGTGGTCACCAAGGGGTAGTCTGTCCCTCTGGGAAGTCTGGTATCTGTTGTCACCACAGGTTCTGACCTCTCCCCTGGTGCTGGCTGTGCTGTCACCTGCAATGTGGACACCTCCCCAGTGGAGGATGGACAAAAAAACCCAAATTGTCTCAGTTTCTGGAGCAGCTTTCTGAAACGACACCCCTAGGCTGGGCTTAACACAATAGCGTGGGTTCTCGGTCCTGTTGCTAATCCCCTGAGAGTTTTCCCCTCTTCCATGACTGCACAAGAGATATGACAAAATCCATCCTGTAAGGAAATGGGGTTTTTTTTGTTGTTGTTGCTCAATCAAAAACATATGATATTAACCTTTGGGGAAAAATACATCACGTTTTACATTTGCTCCTACGGTAACATTAGGAATTGATTTTAGGACAGACTACAGCAGTATTACTTAGTACTTTAGCAGTACTGTAAAAAGAGGTATCAAGTTTCTAGTATGGGAACCATTGCCTAGATACCATAATAGCAGGCAATATGGGAAAACCTTAAATAGGGAGTGATTATGTATGTAAGCGAGAGCATGTAATTTAGTGTGGGAATGGCTGGGCTTAACACCTGTATTTGGTTCTTAAGTATGTTCAGCAAAGTAATTTCCAGAAGCCTAAATTAATAAATTGTGTGGTGTTTTTCTTCTCATTAGACAGACTTGACTCCTTGTTCCCATTACTGCTGCGTGCCAAGTAAGGCACTTCTCTCCCTGGGGCCCAGGGACTCAGGAACAATTGCACGTAGAAAGCCTTCCCCAAAAGCTGCCTTTCCTCTGCCCCTCATATCCAGGGGGGAGCAGTGAGATGGGGGGGGCTTGTGGCTGAGGGCCCCCATGCAGAGCTTCTCTGGAGACCAGGGGCAGTACAGAGGCTGCAGACATTGGGCTGTCTGGGTGAGGAAGAAGCTGGGTCTCTCTTCCTGTGGATGTGAAAATAT
>NW_010105035.1:0-4816 GCF_000699245.1 Pterocles gutturalis | reverse complement strand
AGGGGGGCCGGGGAGGGCAGGAGGCCGCGCGGGTCGTGCGCCTCCGCCGCTGCCACGCCCCCGGCACAGCAGATACAACACTTCGGCTGCTTTCGCCGTTGGACCTTGACTTTGATTTCACGTACTTCCCACAGGCGCCAACCTGCAAAGTCTATCGTAATGGCAGTGACACAGGAGGAAAGGCAGAATATATAGGCAGAATAATACCCGAGATAATTCACAACAACATCCTCAGAAAATTCATCTGCCACTGGGACTGGCCGGGATTTCACTAATACAACAGGTCTGGTGGCTGAATGTAGCAATGTATTTCTAAACAATGCAAAGATTTGGGAGCCGGTGGTAATACAAAATGGAAACAGTACCAACATTATCATTTTAAGCTGTTAGAAAGGAACTATATTTTCTGTTGAAGTGCCTATAAACTTCCAGGCCTGAAAAGGAAAAAAGAAAAAGAAAACAGGAAAAAAATACATGTCAAGCATGATAAAATAACACCAGATCTGCAAAAACAGTATTAGCAAGAATCCTGAAGTCACCATTTTTCCACTGTCAAATATAAGCCTGTCTTGCAAGTACTGTACTATAATAAGCATATCCAACAAAAACAGAACTGAGTAAAAAGTATGCTTTTTACAAACAACAAATGCGCCAGCACAACAGTTGCCAGTCTCTGTTTAGAGAAGCTCCAAGTTCTATTACACCCTTTGTATGATTCTGGTTTATTTGGAGTAAAAGGTCTCTTCATGCCCGACTACTCACGTCCATGTGCTGCACACCCTCAAGTCAGGTAATGTACATCAACTGGCAGAAACCAGTAAGAACAAGAAAGCAGGAGAGGAAAAAAATATGATATACTGGTAGATGCAAAAAATATTTCAGGTTAACTCTTTCATGTAGATTTAAGAATTTTGTGAATGGAATATTTTTTATTCAGTTTGCACAATTCTACCACAGTCTAAATGTTGTGTAATAGAACACTTACAAAGAAAAACAGGATTCATTGCTACTGGTGTTGTACATAATTTCACACAATTGGCTGAAACAAAGCGTGTGACAAGTTGCTTCTGATTTTGAAGTTATCCCAAGTTAGGAGCTCAGGCTGATCTTTCCAATAAATGCATATACATCCATGTAATTGAAACAAGCAGCTGAACCTCAAGACCAACAAAAATCAGATCACTGGTATTTAACCCTGAGCACCTGAACTTGTAAGCACAATCATACCACTTTCAGAACCCAGATTCACCTGACTGTTCCTTGCCTGCTTTACAAAAAAGCCCTACGGATTAGTTAACATGCAAAGTACTTTTCAAAGTGCACTACAGTACCAGTTATTATTAATAGTAATTATTATCAATGTGGGTAAAGTCCTTACTAATTGAGGCTTTGAGTATCAGCTCCCCAAAGACACCCACTCTTGGTTCTTGCTGATGTGCCATAGTGCTTCAGGCAAATAACCAATTCTTTGTTTGCCACCAGTTGTAGTAGTTACAACAATGCTCTTTTTTTGGCATGAAGCACTATTATTTCCACATTAGAGAGAGAGACATTTTTCCAAATACAGTCCTGTTAACTCTTGGCAGCCACTGAAGAATCAGCAGCTTTCAGCTGTTGTGTTTTACTCTTTTGTTGAGTGCCAAGCAAAAACCAACAGCAATTAAAAGACACCATTCCAACTATGTACTTGAGCACATAGACTTTCAGTACTCACTTTGTCGACTTTCCTTACCAGATCACTGTACACTCCAACTTTTTCACACGTCTACTGTTTCAGTTATGTTTTATGCAATACTGTAAAACTAGAATTATTCATTAAGCCAACTCTTTACTTTGCAGTGGATCTGTATAAAGCCTGTCACTAATGGTTGAACAAGGGGATGAAGAAGAATTTATCCAAAAGATAAGCTTTTAAACCACTTGACAGTCTACGCACAACTCACCCTACTAATTCTTGAGCTCCAGCTTCAAGAGTTCCAAATATTCACCCATGACTTTGTTTTGCGAAATACTGCAATTAGAAACCATCTCATTTTCACACATACCAACTTCTTGTTACATAAGTAACCAGTTCATTTTAAGATAATCTTATTTTTCTAAAGTTTTGATTTTTCCTTCATGAAGGCATCTCCTTCAAAATAAATAATTTCAAATTTCTGAAGGTTAACTATCAAGTTTCAGTATTACAGTATTTTGAATCTCAGATATATTCATCAACCTTGGATGATACTAAGTCCTAAGAAGTAAAAAGTTTAGTCACAGATGAGTCGTAATACATCTAAAAATAATGTTTTTTTACTCCTTAAGCAGTGCAAAGATACATAACTTGATGCTATTTCTCTTTACAAATAATATCAGTTTCATAGATTGTACATGTTTAAAAACACACATAAAACTGCAATTAGAAAAGCTGCTGAAACATCAAACCGCCATTGTGCACATCATTAAAACAAACAGCTCAACACTCTCTGAGAAATGTTACCTTGTCATCTCTAAAGGACTACTCCAGTAGCACAGATTTTTAAACAAAAATACCATATTGGATAATGGCACTGGTCAAAGGAGAAGGTAGGAAGATAGTATTCAATAAATCAGACGTACAGAAAGGGGTTAAAAAGCTAGCTTTAAGCCTTGCCTGAGGACAAAATTTTATGGAATGCATCAGAAGGATGTGGGGTACCATCACCAATTTTAAACTCAATAGTTGCAAGAAAGATGGAATGAGTGTAAATTCAGTGGTATAGAAGTAGACCAGATCTCAAAAAGGGCATCCTTGTTAAGATTTATTTCTATGAGTGAACTTCAAAACAAAGGCTTGAGGACAGAGAACAAAGTGATAAGGATGTGTATATCCTCTACTATCTATGCTGAATATGGCTCCACAACTGCATTTCTAAGCCAGCAAATGGATGTATGTCACTAGGCGAAACTTTTAAGTACCTTTAAGTATCTCACAAACAGCCTGTATTAGGCCTGTATTAGGTAAGATATTTGAAAGGATGGTAAACTCAGTTTTGCTGCATTATTTTAATTCTTTTTTTCCCATTGGAAGTCTAAGGAACTTGGGGACAGTGAAGGGAGAAAACCGAATGCGTAACTATTAATTGTACCATGAAGAGGCAAACAGCTCAGAGACATTGTTTTCTTCAGTGAAGGACACTGATAGCCATTTCCTCCCCATTGAAGCTCCATGTTTCAAGAAGGTGCAGCCCCTAAACATGCCCTCCCCTACAAAAATGCATACTTTAACAAACCATTGTACTCTGCCTAGAATGCACTGAAAGCTAAGTGGGAAGAAACATGAAATAAATCGCCTTAATATGTGTGCTGTAGTCCCATAAATAAAACTGTCATGAGCCAATGAGGCCAAAATCTTTTGTCTTGTGATTAATAATATGCATAACTGATGTCCATGTATTGGAGAGTGCTTTATTAGGGCAGGCCCAGGTGATTAGCAAAGATGAAAGCTGGAAGTAATCCACATTGTCAGGCAGAGCCATCTCATGGAAATTAGAAACTTCTTTATTGTATGATGAAAGCTATGAATTAAGAACCCACAGTACATAGTTTCTGATTCTATCCTCCCAGCTTATTTCAAGAATCCAGTACTCTGAAACCCATCTCTCCTCTGCAGCTTTCTTGGTGCAGCCAGACAAACTATTACTTTATACACACTCCTTAGTTAATTTGTCCTAGGTCCTTCACGTGCTCTCTGTGTTCATTTTATAGCTGCATTCCCTACTGCTTTCAGACACCTTCAATCTCTAAAATTCTCCCTGTCCTATCTTCAGGCATGGGCTTCCTTTGTACAGCCATCAGACAGCAGCAATTTAAACCTTTCCACTTGAATTCCAGGGTGAAGACACAATGGCTTGCTCCAGGAAAGGCTGAAAGGGAGTGGTGCATTCCAGGCAAGTAGAGGCAGATCAGGATATGGTGAATTCAAGACACAGTACTGAATGTTTACAAGAAAATGCCGCAGCATACACTGCACTATCAGAAACATCTTTTATTTTTTCCTCAGCTTTTCACAATTTCTGATAAACTGCAAACATCCACTAATGCTGCCATTAGCTAGGGGCAAGCACACACTCCTCATCTCCCACTTCAATACAATCCTAACAACCAAACTTCCACCATTTTCAAGTTCAGACAGGTGCCTACCAGGTCCTTGTTTGGTTCTAATTCAAATAAACTCTTTTTTAGGCAACAGGCATACTTTCTTTCCAGGCCATTCTGGCCACGTATCTTTAGCAACCAGTTAACACCCCTATTGGTAACATACCCAGCATTCACGCTGGGTTCTGACAGATAAAAGCTTTTTGTTACCGTTTATCGAAACCAGCAAGTCAGTTAAAAACCAAGAAGTATTAACACAGGTATTAACACTGTACAAAACAGAACCAACCACACAAATATTACCTCTAAAGGGATTCACCACTTCTGAACCAGTGCCTGCTCTCGAACTTATTAGAGGGTGGCATTCTTTAAGCAGGCAGGAAACAAGATAAAGCACAGGAAGGAAACATTTTCAATTGAAATGAATGCTCTGAGCCTCAGCTGCTAACTTTAAGTTCTTCCACCGCCCTCACGGCTTTCCCCGCGAGGAAACGCTGAACGCAAACAAACACGCGGCCCTTGGCCACAGCCCCGACTTCGCCAGCACCAGCGTTCTTGCAGCACCGCGGCCCTCGCGCTCTACCCCGAGGCCCGCCCGCAGGGAGTCTTCATCGCGTTTCCACCCAGAGGAAGGCCAGGCAGCGCGGACTGGCTGCTCCAGAAGCGCCCGCAGGCCAGGCCAGGCCCGAGCGACAGC
>NW_010105034.1:0-16486 GCF_000699245.1 Pterocles gutturalis | reverse complement strand
ATATATAAATTTTACTCCAATAAATTATTTTATTGATATATGATATTACATATACTATATATTATTTCCTTTTTTTGTTTTCTAAATAAACCGGGGGAAAATTATGTCATTAGCTTGTGGTATAAAAGCTCACTATGGCAAATGGGTGTAATGGCTTTTAACAAGTGCTTTCTTTTAATAAGTATTTAATTATATTAACCAAACTTCAGAAAAACATTTCTTGGAGTAAAATTTATGCTAGGCCAGTAGATGCCAATATTCGCTGTGGAGTCTGACTCACCAACTTTCCTAAGATCTTTATGACCTGAATTAATACAGGTTCTCAGAGCCTCGTCAGTTATTCCAATGTTGTGATATGAGACTAAAATGAAATACAGAAAGTAAAATCTCGATAGACTTCATTGGAACAAGGACAGAATAACAACACTGAATTTTTTTTTAATGCCATAGGCTAAGAAGGCTAAAGACTAATTCTGAATTATCAGTAGCATTAGCACCATCTAAAGTTTGGCATTATGAAATCCCAAATACTGTTATAAAGAGCCCTTTAAATAAATCTCAGCTATCAGGTGAATACGGATGAGGACAATGGTTGTACTCTTCATTTGCAGTGAGGTTAAGATCTGCCAGCACACTTGATAAAATTTTCTAATAAGCTAAACAGAAAAGAAAAAAGGAAGAGAAATAGCTTTAAGAAGCTAAAGTGAACCAGGGAGATGTCTCTCTCTCTCTTTCTTCTCAAGGAATTTCCAAGCAAGTCAATCCTTAGGCCAGATAAAAGAACACAATTACATAACCCAACACGACATACACGTTCCTTACTCTGAAAAACATCAGACTACAAAAGACACATGCTAATGTTTTCTTATTTAATTTTAAGCATTTTATCATACTATAAATTCATAGATTAAAACTAGAAAGGGCAGGAGAATCACTGCAAAAACACGGGTCAATGAATAGAACAAAGAAAAAAACCACAAAAATCACAGTTTCATAGGCACAGGGGAACAACAAGGTGATGCCTGTAAGAAAACTGAAAGAAAAACTCCCTAACGTCCAGTCCTAGGTAAAGCAATTTATTTCCCTCTACATAAATTTCTCTCTCAATTAAAAAAGAATGACATTACTTCAAAAAGGATCTCTCAGATTAAAGAAAAAAAAAAATCAGTGCAATGTTTTGATTATGTAAAATACTAAACCAAAATTATTCTATTCACGTTTCAACCCATGACTCACTGCAGAAGTTGGTACCGACTGCCTGAGTCACCTGCACGCTTCTCGTGCCTCAAAGAAGGATGCATAACGCAACGAGAACTGACTCATAATTTAACATAGTACATCCCTATTACCCTGTTCCAACAAGCATGTATACATACACAATAATTTACTGCAGCTCATGAATTTGTCTTTTCTGACAAATGTTCATGTCCCTCTAATCTGAATGGAACACATTTGTGTATTATTCTGAATAATGAGAGAGACAGACAGTTCCCACCGCACCAAAGGAGTTCCCATTGCAAAACATTCTAGAGGGAAGGCAATGGTGTCTTGTGGACCAGTAGCACAACTAGTTTCATTTCTGGTGACCTTGATTAGAGGAAGGTTTTGTATTTCAGCTGAAGGCATAAAGCTCTCAGGATGACAGATGTGAATATCCACATCTACAAGGAAAATGTGTGAGCACTGTAAGCATTACTTATTTTTGCCAACTATGTCTTTCATCTGTGCAATTTGCTTAGCTAGTCTGGTAAGAGAAAGGTACCAACACCTGCATATCATGGGCTAGCTTCTGCAGGGCAGATTTAATACACTGGAGAATTTCAGCAACAGAAGAAAAATGTCTGCCCAGCAAAAGTCTGTTCTTTACCTCAAAACATATTCTACTCAGCTTCAAAATAACTGGAAAATCATCAACACAACTGATATGTATTCCTTAAGAAAGACAGGCCTGAATGTTCAAGATGGTTTGGGCAGAATGAGAAATGAAAATTCCTGGATACACATAGTTTATATGTAGACCCATTCGTGCTCATTACAGACTTCCCAGTCACTGACATGGGCTTTGAAAATATTAAATCTCAACAGCATAGTTATTAGTAACAGCAGAATGAGAACCTAATTTACAATAGATGGGAATCGGAAAAGTATTATATTTTATAACATTTGGTCAAAAACAATTTTTCAAGTAGAAATAGGAAAATGAAAGGCTTCATGCACCTTCAGTTCTCATGACTCATGAATTTTAAAGCCTCTTATGTTTCAATAAAGTAGGAGGTTTTCAGAGACTTTATTACTGCTGAATGCTTATGACTGGCAATGCTGCTGGCTTGCCAGTATTTTGGCGTGCATAAACTCATCCAGACAAAACAAAATACCTCTATTTTTCATTACTTTCCTTACTCTGAGGAGGCTCTTCATGTCTTCACACAGAAGGAATTACCACAGCAAACAGGCCAGATCTTGCTACGTGTTTTCCCCTACCGAAATTTCTATTATGGCTTCAAAGATAGACTCATTTTCGAGTTCCCACAGCTGAAGGCAAATCAGCAGATGTCTATCCCTCCCCCCCACATAGTTACCAAAATGTGCTGACATCCTTATCTGCCCACAGATGGCTTTCAGCCTTTTTCAGTGAGAAAAAGAAAAACCCTGTCCCAAAGAGCACACATCCGTTTGTACACTGCTCTACCCTAAGAGTAGTAGACAGGGAGCTATTTATTCCAACCACAGACGCTATTCTTAACTGTCACTCGTATATTGTTCATACTGTGTGGGACAAGGCTGGTCCTTTTCTTAAATCCATAAGCACTCAAAACACAACACCATAATGTATTCCTTGCAAACTGCAAGCATACTTCAGACACCATCTGGCTTTAAACCTAGAATATTAAATGAGTATTTAGATAGCATTTATCATTCTTTTGTAATGCCAGCAGTGCAACACATCATCTTCTAAATTTTATCATCCATTGCCTTAATTTTAAATCTTGAAGTATGATTATTTCATCCTCTTCCAGAAACACACAAATGTCTTTAGGGTGCTTGAAAATATGAACAAATCCCTAAAATACGCTTGGCATGAAAAGTATCAGTAAAATCTCCTCTGGTCTATAAAATTTACTCAGCAAGACATCCATAGCAATGTGAAACCTTGCACAATCCACTCAGTTGTGACGGTCGGTCTCCTTGGTTTTAGGTAAGTCCTTTTGCAGGTGATTTAATGCCTATAGCCACAGCTAAACTTCACAGCTTTCATCAGAAACAAGTCAGTCCAGGTGGCACTGTAAGAAAGCCTGCAGAGAAAAAAGCTCAAAGGAATTAAAAATACAGAGAGAAGTGTGGGTTGAATGACAAAGTGCATTGTACTGCAAGGGGAGTTGAAAGGGACACTAAAGAAGGGAGTTCAAGAGAGTGCCAGTTCATTTGGAATATTAACATGCCAATGGCTTTGTAAAATGGGATGACTCACACCCTCTCTCTCTTTCTGCTCTGTCCACTGTGATGTTTCTCAAACCTGATTCAGTTTCAGTATTGTCTCGAGGTTTTTACATTCCTTTTACTCTTACAATGCGTGTGGTACAAGTTGATTAAGAAACCAGATAAAAGCAAGGACACACTGACAGGTCCACCGCAAGGAAACACACCAGATACGTTAATCGCCTGTCCATAACAGCATTAGAAACTAGGAGGTCTTTTTCACGGTACCTTCTGCTGCGTTTGAACTCATTAAATTTATTCCATCGTTAGAAAGAATAACTGTTTTTTTGCCCTCTGTGAAGATAAATGGATCCAAGTACATGTGACACCAATTTCCTTTCTTTAACAGGCACACACCTTAAAGCTGAAATTTCACATATGGAATTACAAGGAAAAAAAAACCCTACCCTTTAGAAAACTAAATTTATGCCAAGTAATCTTTAAAACATCTTAAACACTTCTTTCTAGCAGAAGAATGAACTTTCTAATCTGAAGATTTACTTCACATATCACAAAAAATGTTTGAAATGGCTGTAAGACCAGTATATAGAGAAAGTTTGCTAAATAATGGCCTTCCCAGTTGCCAAACAGGATCTCTATCTGCATAATCTATCTAGCTAGCTGTCATTTTTTAATTTATTCATTAGCAAGATAGTAGATCTGTCAAAAAGAACGGGTAATATATAAGTAACCTATGGAAAAACATTACCTGGCCCACAGTATATGGCCATATGTTCTAAGCTAACGATATTGCCTATCTCCACTGTGGATGCTTTGTGACATTTTAGAAGTGGCACTTAGAAAGGAGAGTACTTGGAATTCATCAAAAAGGGGATCTGAAGTTCACATCCTGAGAGACCTGAAATTATTAATCACACTAAAATTCTGGCTACACACACAAGTTTTTTGAAACTTATTAATATACTTTACCCTTTCTCTCCAAGCGTTTTTACCCACTGGTGTCTACAGTGGAGGGCTGCTGAAGGAATGAATTTTTCACTTTTAGGCATCCAGTGACATACGGCTTTCCTCAAAAACAATAATAAAAAGCCACATACAGATCCAGGATCCATTACTACCAGTAACTCTGTAACAGAAGGATCCATATTAAAATGACAGAAGAATTAAACTGCTAGGAACTGATGTAATAATCTAACATCTCCTGGTACACGGGCCTGCAATAATATTTTTACCTTGCCTTTAGCGATACCTGAAATAATTGGTGATAACAAATGATGGATTATTCCATACTGTTACATAACTGAATTACAAATGGGAATTTTGTGCCTGCATTCTGCACCATTCGTCTTCCCTTCCTCTCACTGTAGTGCTCCAGTGGGATTTTTTTCTTGAGACTTTTGAAAAGAAGTCCAGGGACAAGATTTTCCAAAATACTGTTTTGTTGCTTTTTGGATTCCTGTCTTAACTATTTTGCAATAACGCCGAGCCATTATTTGTATGAGTGGTAGCCCCTTTTGGGAATCTGTAATTACAGAGAATGCTTACACATCGAATCATAGAATCATGAAGGTTGGAAAAGACCTCAAGGATCATCAAGTCCAACTGTCAACCCACCACCACCCAACCCACTAAACCATGTCCCTAACATATTACAATTGGAGACACACTGCAATTTAGAAATCTTCCATTTAAAGAAAATGTTTCTTCAAAAGCATTGTTCCATCAACATTAAATAATGACCATTTTTTTTAAAAAAGCAGCATATAAAAAAGTAGAGAAAAATCTGCTACATACTACTCAAAAGAAAAAGCCGAGCTTTATTGGTATCCCCAAACCTAGCACTTTCCAGCACACACTGAACAAAATACAATCCATACACATCCTTCCACCCTGACTTCACAGAAAGGACTGGCTGTTTTCTATTAGCTGTTACTTAAGAGTATATTAATATTAACATCATTCATCTAACGAGTAAAATCATGTAGCTTTCTTGTACTTTAAGAGGTACTGCAAGAGGCTGCTTATTTCAGCAGTCAGCCTAAATACACATGCAGATTCTAGGAATATATGGTCTTTTGCGAGCAGAAGTGAGCTCAATCTACACACAGGCTGAGTCCATTGGAAGCCATCTAGCCACAGTTACACAAGCTGACAAAACCAGCTGAAGCCCTTATTTTGTATACACAGCCTGCTTATACACACACACACACACACACTTCATATGGAGGTGCAAACAAAGGTGCAAAGCGTTTTATCCCATTCAGCCTTCTCCAAAAGTTCGTACACGGTAAAGACGGGGAGATCTACTGCCTGTTAGTTGTGCATAGATTGAGTTATGAGTAACTAGGAGATTAAATCTTCCCCAAAGGAACAGTCACAGCTGTGCATTCTTACATGAAAAAGAAGGACCACAAGTAAAAAAATAAATCTAAAAAAAATGTATTCAGCCACAGATAATGAACTTATATTCAAAATATTCCCCCTATAATTGTCATTATAAGACACTGCGAGCTGAATTCCATATAAAATATGTGTTGACTTTATTACCTAACTCACTCAGACTTGTTTATAACAGATGCCAAAGCAACTAACTCCAACCACGGGATCTCCCTCTGGAAGCAGCTCACAGAAGAATGGACTGTCCTGGTGTCCAGCTGGCTCAGGATGCTGCCACCTGATTAACAGCCACTTTGCCCAAATGCCACACAGAAAACAAAGGCGTTCTAATACTTTTTCTGCAAACAATTTATGTCTGGAGCATAGAATCACAAGAATCTATCACCTACGTTCATACGAAGTTCTGAAAATTAATAACCGATCAAGGCAGCAGCATTTCTAGATGTCTCACAACTGCCACAGCTTAACTACACACAAATGCTGACACCAAGGCCTGTGGCTGTTCAGCCAAGCGACAGACGGCACAAAGCCCGTGCTGGCTGCAGGAGCAGTAAGCACAACAGTAAGAGCAGAGCAAAGAGCAATTGCACACGCTCTCTCCTCCAGTGCACCCTCAGAGCAGGAGCAGCACTGCTGCGGGGAATGCAAATGCCTCCGCTGCTTCCCAGCACCGCTTCCGCACGGTGCCCCACTGCCTGCTGTCAGAACGTTATCACAAACACTGTAAATTCTACCACAGATACCCGGAAAAAAAATGCTAACATATTAGTGTAGAGCTTCACATGTGAAAACATTGAGCCTGGCAGGCACAAAAAGTGAAGCAGCAGAGGCTGTGGAAAGGCAACTGCGGCTGTGGCACGCGCCAAGCATCTCACAGTGCATAAAACCCAGCTAAAGGGAGAGACAGAGACACCTTGATCTTCACAGTTCCACTTCTCTCACAAAGCATGAGGACACGTGGCCAGTGACATAGCAGATTTAGTCGACTCACTGAACAGGTATAACGAATACAAACACTGAGCACTATATTAAACACTAAAAGCTTATTATTTGCACTTTTTCTGTGCCACATCAAGTAAAGAGCTGCACTGTTTCTGCTGTCTTTGCTGAAGCTGTGCTTCGGTCCTACAGCATGATTTCCACTGTGATCATGCCTAAATTTCCATGAGTTAGGCACTTAGGCATAGAAGTGCCTAAAAATAAAGCAACTACTTCCATTAGCAGCAGCAGCACTCAGCAGCTGAGAAAAATCAAGCTGCACATTTACATTATGCTTAGTAGAGCAGAACCAAATCTTTCTACCTGCCAAATACCAACTTTACTTATCTCACGTCTGTCTTTCTCCCATCAGCGAGGATATAGCGTTATTTGGGCACAAACATGTGCTGGTGAATTCAATTAGAGTAAAATCACATATACTGTAAAATCATAAACAGTTGATAAAAACAAACCCAGCCCAACACAACAAATGAGAAATCATCAAAGGGAAATTAAACCAAAATAATTAAATCTTATATCCAGGAACTAATTAAAATTCCACTGGGAGAAGACAAGCCTGTAGATTGTAATTGGTATAAATCTGCTCTTACATTTCTGCTGGAAACGCTGTGGCCGCTGTGTTGGATAGAATATCCAGAATTAACCTTGATGCTTTTGGACATGTTGCATGGTACTTCACAGAACAGACTTTCACATCAAAAGTCAGCCCCACTTGACGGATACATTGAGAACACCTGCCTGGAATTGTGCTGCTGGCTATTGCCAGCACCTGCTCACCTGTTCATAAAACACCATTTCCCTACTAGCAGCTCCACTATTAAATGTAAGGAAAGCTATCAAAGGACACAGAAGTGGCACTACAGAATGATACCCACCATAAACAATCAAAAATATCTTATGCATATCCTCACACTGACCATACTATGAAGAAATAAAAGAGATCAGTTTTAAAAAGGAAAGCTAACGCCTTACTCAAATAGTTAATCTGGTTCATAGAATTTAAATTCTTACATCACAAAATACGAAGCAGTTAACACAAGTTACACATTTTATATCACATCCTACCACTGGATCTTCTGACTAATATAAATTCCAGTTTTTATGGTGATAATTACCCAGTACTGTTAATCACATCTGGCACGTAACATATGGTAACAGCTACACTGTATTTGATATGCTCACAAATACCCAGGGAAAAAAATAATACTAAGTCACATGCTTTTCTCACTGACATACAAAGAAACCATAATATGAGATAGAATGTGTATTGAGACTGATGAATCTCATGTGCATACATGTACAGTGTTTACCGAAAAAGTTAATTCAGTTTCCTATAAAAGCAAGGCTTGTGTGATCATCCTGTACCCCTAGCAATTTTTGAAACTTCTGTTTAATTCCAATCAAATTTAAAAATCAGTAGAAAAATACTTAAAACAGTGTCTCTTCAAAGAGAAATAGCTGGGCACATATTGATAGTTTAATCCAATCGTGTTAAACACCTTCTGTATTATTTTGGATACTTCTCTAAATCCTTCATTTCTTCTATGTTTATCTTGAAATTATTCCTTACAGAAGCACTAAGAGATCTCTTCATAAAGAAACATACCCTGGTGGGACAGTGAAACTCCCAGCTGGCTCTTTACTTCTTATTGAGCAACAATCAACAGTATCAGAACGGGACAGTCAAACAAAAATACCTTTGGTGTGGGGTGAATCTAAATTTGCTCTGCTATTTGCTTGCAAGCATCTCTGGACACAGATGGTTCATCCTAAAATCCTGCTGCCAGTTCCACGCTGAGCCGTTCCCGTCTTCCATCCAAGCGCTGAGCCGAACGCACCTGCTGCCCTGCGCTCCCATGGCTGTTGGCACTGTACACACGGTTGTTCAGGGGAGACAAGGCACACTGAACAGCTCACCAACCGGTTCAGGGAGAACGCTACTGGGCAGCAATAGCCAGAGAAATATGCAATGATGGCTGGTGAGAGGAAAGGCTGTGTGTGCCATGTGTCCCTCTGGAAGGCAATTCTCCACCTCCTGAGAATTATTTCTGAGTTCTCTATCCATTTAGAAACTTCACACACGTGGACAGCAACACAACTTACATTAATTCGGTTTTTTTAGTCACCTGCCACAGACTCCTTTAAAATAATCCATGGGCTAACAAGCCAGAGAGACCACCTCATAAAGTGCTTCTCTGCTATAAACCTGAAAACTTCTGCTCTCTTCTTTATTACCTTCAAATGACTTTGCTCTCACACCACATTTCAGCTGGCACCTCATGTAATCTGCTTGACAGGACTTGGGTTGTTTCTGGCAACCAGGCCACCAAACTGTTCCCCTCTCAGGTATTTGACTGTACGAGAGACAGGAAGGAGTCCTCGATCTCCCTCACCTACCCGCACCCATACAGAAAATATCACAACTACCAAAGGCCTTGCGGAAATGTTAGTGCCATCTGCCTCTTCCTAAAAGCCTTCTCCCCTGAAGATGTCATGGCTCAATCCTCCAGGCGTGACAAATTCCCCGGTCTTCTTCCATTGACTGAGAAATTCCAGCTGCTCATTCCTTGAAGTCTGAAGAGAGGACAGCATCCTGCACCAGTGCTCACCTCTTGATGACCCTTACGGGTCCCTTCCAGCTTGAGGTATTCTGTGATTCTGTCAGCTTCAGCCTGCTAAAACTAAACCATCCTACAGATCAGAAAAAAACCCCTGGAGGAAGCTTCACATCCAGACAGGTGAATACATGCAGTTCAAGAAGAGAATACAGTTTCAGAAGTGCTGAGTAGCAGTCTCACAGAAGAAAGTCAGTACTGGTCGCATGTGCAAATAGTAAAGGAATTCAGAACACTGAGTACCCTAAGTCAGTATTGGTAGGAGTGATTAATACAGATGCATCAGAAAGAGCAACAAAGTTAGCATGAAAAGGTAGAAAACAGACAGATATATTTTATTTTAAAATATCCTAAGCGATGGGTTTTTTTTGTCTCATTTCCTATCAAATTTTCTCATATAAACTAATAAATATCACAAAGTATTTCAAGCAAGATTTCTTGTTTGTAATTAAATGGAAGCTCTTTGGTTGACAGAAGAAAAGCTATTGCTTTACCTCAGTTTAATAACTTCCCTCCTTCTGGAAAAGGATTAGAAAGCAGCAAGAAAGTGTATGGATGTTTGAACTTTGACAGAAAAAAATCAATCAGCATAATATTATTATACAGAAACCATAAAAAGTTTAGAGAAACAAAAGCTATAGCAGGATTGACAGATGAGCGTTTGGCAGTCTATAACATGACTTCAAATAAAATGAGCAAAAATGTAATAGAACATATTTACCATATAGATTAGGCTAGAAGTAATAACCCTACTAAGGATCAGGCTTCCTGCTCCTGCCACACGGGGAGCACCAAAGCCGGCTGACCATACGGAAGGATCAGACCTAAGTGGCACACACTGAAGACGATGCTACAGACTTCACAGCAAAAGGCAAAGCACCTCCCATTAAAAATATTCACTGTTCCAAAGGGTTTGGTACATAAGGCAGGAGAAGGTGAAAAATGAGTACGCTATGTATATTTAGTGATAAAAAAGATGTTCATGGGCATTATAGAAAAGTCTCTTATCTGTACCTGTGACATTGGCTGGAAACACCTAACAGAGGTAGGACAGTAGCATTGCTTAGCTCAGAAATGAGGTTAATAGAAGGCAAACTGAAATGAGTATATAAAATAACGATTGATTTAAATTACAGACAGATCAAGAATCTTTCTTCCTTCCAAGCTTCCATAACAAAAGAATAAGGGTTTCTTTATTAATTCCAAATTAACCTGAATTAATTAATCAAAATTCCATTTGGAAGGAACATCCAAATCAGTAAAACATTGTTAAAGAGCAGCTATCATTGCCACAGACCGTGCCAGGATTTTAATAAAATTAAAAAGAGATTAAACATTAGTATTAAAAACATCTAAAGCTTCTGTAATTTACAGCAAGCCATATTGAAAGAAATATCACATTTTTAAATTCAGGACTCTAGTCAACCTTGCAAGGGGAATATATTATAGCTTACGTAGAAAGGAAGAAGATGTTTTACCCCTTTTATCTTTTGCACGTATGTTTCTGACAGGGTTTTTATTTCCACAGTATTTGGTGCTGGTTTTATTTAAATTATTGGACTAAATTAATTGGTATGATCTAGTAAGGAAAGTTAAAAGGTCAGTTTTCTCAGGGTCAGTGGCAGCATAACAGAACAGAAATACAGATCCCAAACAATTGCGTACACGGTGTTGATGTGATTCATTTATACTATGGCTTGAAAAAAATTATATACAGACACTTTGTTCCAATTCAAAACAGTAAGGAGTTCCACACCCCAGGCAAAGCAACTGTTCATGCAATCAACGGATACTGGAGCACACAATAGAAACTAAAAAACTGACCTCACCTACCAGCCACGAGTTTTCCTGGGGATCTAACTGCTTCAGTTAACATTTCACAGCTCCTTATCCAGATTTTTATTTCCAGGCAAATATAAGTCAATGCAGAAAATTACTTCTCCTCCCCTCCACTGTTATCTTATATGTAAATTAGAAATGATCTCTCCACTTGCCTGCTTTTTCAGCAACTATGTTAATTCTTTTATTTTGGCTTTCATTTTCCAGTTCAGGGGCATATGCCCTTCTTGGAAGGTCACCAGAACTTTGTGACAACCCAAGGGTGAAAGGAGAAGACAGAAAAGCACAAGAGAAGAGTAATTACAGCTACATGATGGGAATTAGGTCACAAAGGTGGAGGCGAGATTCTAATATTGTTTCTCCATCTTGTTAAGCTTGAACCAGTTCTGACAGTGGTATCACAGAGTTATTACTAGAATTTGAAACCACAAATCAGAAAATTAAACAAAAAGGGTAGACAACGTCCTTTTCCTTTGTAAACATCCTGGATGTTCACACATCTAGAGATCTAAAGACAGAGCTGAAGCTATAAAGGAAAATGCATGTTTGGGATAATATTAGGTGTACAGTTCCTTAACATTGTCAGTTAATTTGGCAGGGAATGTCTTCATTTGGATCAAAATACAGGAGAGGACTTCAAACTGAACGAACTGTATCTGACAAAAAAAAAAAAAAGCCAATAAAAGCCATAAAGAGAGTTTTTCTGATCATGCTGTGTTTAGCTTCTGGCCATTTAAAAAAAAAAAAAAAAACCACAAAAAACCAAAACAAAACAAAACAAAAAAAACCAAACAACCTCCAGGTGTTGTATTTTATAAATCCTGACTGTGTAAGAGAAATGAAGAGTTGCTATGTGGTACACAAAAAAAGAAGGAATTTCTCAAACACATCTGCTAAAAAGAGATAGTACTAACGTTAGAAGATCTATTCTTATAGCTACAAGTTTTCTCAGAAAAAGAAAAAAAAAAGTTGTGGGATTATGCTACAGGATCTGATACATACACATAGATTATCTCTGAAAAAATCACTTGAGTATAAGAAAGCACACTGTATCCAAAAGGTGTGTAAATTGCTCAACCTCATCTGTTTGCACACAGATCAGTATACTCACTGCTCTTTTAAAGCATACAAATGCAATAGCACTTTTAATCTGAAATAGACACTTTTAACAGTTTAAAAATGTATAATTTTTCTTGTTCTGATTTTTCTAATGATTAAATAATATTTTGGGGTAATATTAATTTTGTGATGCAAAGAAAGAATACGCATTCTCTCACTCTTCTCTCTTTTCCCCCCTACTTTGAATATTGTAGATTGCATAAGAGGCCTTCTTGTCAATCAATAGCTTTTTTTTTAATTGCTATTTTGTCTTTTTGACAATTTACATTGTTAATGCTGAACCTAGGGCCAAATTATTAAATGACTAAGCAGAATTTTTTAAACATCTTGAAGCAATTTCTTAGAAATGGTAATAGAAAGAGGTAGATTAAGAAATCATTTTAACTATTCCCTCCATCCCAGACCTTGCTTATTTTATGCAGTGTTGTCATCCAGCACTTACAATGTCTGTTGGAAGGATGGCATACTGAAATCCACTGACAAGGAAGTTTTAAAATATGACTGCAAGTCCACAGCATCATGTTTCTCAAGTACTTTTGCAAATGAAACCCCAATTAGGACACTACTCCAGTTGTTAGACTCTAATGATGCTCTGCAATAACCACCATAGGCACAAATACCCTCATTTAAAAGCAATTAGCGAGCCGCATCATCTGTAACAGAACATTCTGAATATATCTGAAAACTGGCTCTGCCTTGTGGTTTGTTTTTTAACACTTTAACTCCATTTTTAGCACTAACAAAAAGAAATTATTGCCAACCTGTAAAATCCTGCTGTTACATTATTTGCAAAATCAAACATTCCTTTTCTACAATTGACAGCATGTTTGCTAGTGGAAAAACACTTCTGAGGAAAACTGAACAAGTATTCTATACAAAAGTTATTTAGGAAAAAAGATAAATGTGTATTTTCCAGCAAAAGTCCAAAATCTGCCTGAGTTTAACAGATAAGTTTAAGAGCTGTCATATATGAACAATTCCTTTAAAAGAAGGATGTGACCACAGTTAACTGTCATGAAAAATAACATAAAAGAAAGCAAAACTTTAGTGGGGATCCTCCACAGTACACAGAACTTCAATAATCCAAAAATATAACTGAAAGCAACCGACCATTTTCAACCCCCAAACTGCCTGTCAAAACAATACCTTTTACACTTACTCAACACTTCAGAATTCAATTTCTGTTCTACAACGCCCATCCATAGCACATCTTGTCTCTTAAAAACAACTTTTACTTTTTATTTGTTTTTTGACTTTCACTGGGTAAGCTAGCTGTATTTGTCAAACCCAAACTCCCAGAACTCTATACACCACGAGGCTGACCCAGGTCCCTGTAAAATCGTTGGAACAGAATGTTTAGACTACTGGAGGAAAAGCAAGTTAAACACTTGCAAATGAGTCCAGTGAGCACTGCCTTTTAAATCTGAAAATAACACGGATTATTTTATACAAAACTAGGTTGATATTTTAGAGAATATATTCCTTTCAGAGGAGATGACTGAAACAGACATTAACATCATCAGTACCTTGGAACGCTTTCCACTGCCCTTATTAATGAAAAATTTTAGAACCTGAAAATATCTGCAAAATATAGCCACGAATGGTTAAGTTTTTATTGTGGCATAAAGAATACAGAACCTCTTCAGATACTAAGCTATGACTCAGAGAAATGGGTAGTTTTTCAGTGTACAGACATGACAGATGGGATTTGCCCTCCTCATGCAGTCACTGTGTCATCTGACACAGTATCCTGCTGGAAGAATGCCGAAGGGGACACAGCCTTTGCTGTTCCTCTTACCACTTGCAAGTTTCTATATAAAAAAAAGGATGTTAAATTTTCAGCAGGCACCTCTGGCACTACCAGATCTAAGTAAATTAGCACAACTGCTGATCTGTTGTGCTATATCAAATCATGTCACGGGTTAAAGCTCACTCTGCATCACGTCTTCAGGCAGTTTCACCTTACTTGACACCAGGAGGAAATCACACGCTGAAAGAGCTCCTGCCAGATGCAACGAGCTCTGTTAGGAGTCACTCCAAAATGCCAATATTAAAAAAGAACCAATCACAAGGTGAGTGCAGACACATGTAGTCCACAAAAAAAACCCAAAAACATCCTGCAAAACCGGGAGATGGGTTAAGGGTACAGAGGGAAGGTGTGGAGGTATTCAGATTTTTCCAGTCTGAACTCCTCTCTGGAAAGTAGAGATTTCCAGTAACAGAAAACTGTGTTAGCAACGTAAATTACTACACTTTTGACTGACCTCCACACATCTCAAAAATTATCAAGTATCAGCAGCATTTCTCATCCTTTCAGCTCTGGAGTTGTGCAACCCAGAAAAAGTAAAATTCCATGTAGCTGATTATTTATTTCCTAACTTATCTCTTAGTCTGTATGCACAAATTAAAGTCAGCAACGTTTGAGCAGTTAGGAAAAATAATCATAAATCTGCAGAAACAACTTTTAAAATGTCCTGGAACTTATATGTACCTTTATCAAGAAAGAACAGACAAATTACACCAAATTTGAACCACCTCTGCTGCCAAGATCTTGCTCTTAAACACATTTACAAAAGCTCTATCAAAGGCATTTGCTTCTAACTATTTTTTTTTAATTAAGAAATTAACTAAAAATTAATCCTGAAGGAAAAAGAACTGCAAAGGAAATAACCATCAGATACCTGACGTCCTTTTAAGCCCATTTTTCTGTGAATACTATTTTGATTATCCTCAGATGTCAACATGTCATTTGACAATAAACATTTAATATTAATTAGATATGAATTGCTGTTTGACAAGGAAGATTAATCCAAAAGATTTTGCTACACATACTGCATTTAACTTTGCTTCACTGTGTTACATGCATAATTCAGGTTCTGAAAGAATACTCTTGTTTCCTCAAGAACTATCAGAATTACTGTATTAATTTAGAAGTTTATATTTAATTCCTATTGTTATTGTTCACCTGTGGAAAACACAATCAACATAAGATACAGAGAGCAGCCAGGTTCATATCTGTTTTCACAGGGACCACAACAACTGTTTGAATAAGTGCCATCTTTGTAAAAAACAGGACTGGCAAAGCAACATTATGTAAAGAATATTTAAAAAAAATGTTAGAAAATCATACAGTGACAAAAATCAGGGAAGGACTAAAGCAGTGGAACACAGAAATCCATGAGTACCACCGTGTGAAATGAGAGTGAAAATTTAAACAACACCAAAAAACTACAGAGAAACGAAGAAAAAAAGATACACAGTGTGTGTGTAACATACACTGTTCTTATACCACAGGCACAGAGTATCATACCTACTGGTGATTCCAAATAATTTATTGGCAGGTACAATTCTAAAATATTCTCAGCAACACACAAATACAGCTACGAACAGAAAAATAATTACAGGTTAAATTGATTTCAGTTGTATATAAACAGCATATTAATATTAAATCATTTTGTTAAGGACAGGATACGAAGAACAACTCAAATGTGTTGGTCTTTCCTTCCAATGATATACTTGGGAAAAGCCACTACGTTAACCATACCCTCCTATCTCTGAAATTAAACCTATACCACAGGTTATATAAGAATGCAACGACAGTGACCTGGAGCTGGCCCACAGGTTTAACCTTCCAACAAAAGACTTATCCAGGACCTGCAGGACTGCACCTGTTAGTTCATGGTACAGAAATGTACTCCCAAGAACTGATGCTCTGAAGTGATGGCCTCACCTAAAAGACTCACACACTGTTTTTTTTCCCCCTAATACCTAGCACTAGTCACCTCTGCAGCTTTTAACTGCCTCATTTTTTTTTTAGATCCTCCTTTCATAGACATCTACAAAATACGAGGTAGGTTGAATCAGAGGGATGGGGGGGCTTACTGTTCGGGTCTGAGTTTTAAAATACCCCATAGCTTTACAAGTTAATTTTCTATATTTATAACAATTTACATATCTATAAATTGTATGTTTATGTAGTTTTATACATTTTATGCATCTAAATATAGCCTTTCCAATGGTTGACAAAGATTACTGAGTTACCGACACAAATTGACCGGTTAAGTAAGCTGGACACCCAT
>NW_010105033.1:0-10895 GCF_000699245.1 Pterocles gutturalis | reverse complement strand
CGGTTAACTGCTGCGGTCAAATAGCTATTCAGTGATGGCAGTGGGACTGAATTACGAGTTTGCCTGTGTCCGCAGTCTCTCTGTTCTCCAAGGCAACAAAGTACTGTAAACCTGTTCCTGCCGCCGGCTGATGTAGCAGCGATGTACCCGCACAGATACAGGAAATTTTATCCAGGAGTACTTACTCGCAGATAAGTGCATCGGTACAAAAACGCAGACTGACTGTCCTCTGACAGGCCGACCTGCGAATCTGGTCTCGGGAGTCGCAGCCCAGGTGTACTTTAACCACATCGCCACCTGTGGGCCTCCTTCATTCCTGCATCCCTGGCCTCAGCTGGACCACCGAGTCCTGTGCCCAGTAACCATTTAAAATCTAAGGAAAAAAAAAAGTCTAAGTAGGAAAAAAGTACTTGGGAAAAGATAGGATATCATAGATATGTTTTGTTTCCAATTATATAGCAAATTAAATATTGACTTTTGAATGGTACCACAGGTATGATTTAAATGCAGCATAAAAAGTCTGTTTTCTCCATAGATGAGGACATGTTCAGAGTCTGTGCATAAAGCAGACTGGGAGCTGGTAGAAAGCTTGCACTGGGAAAGGCGGGAGAGGACCGGTGCTGTAGTTAAAAATAATGTACTTTTTTAGCATAGGTCTATGAAATATATCATCTGGATGTAATCTCCATGTACATATTACATTTAAACATACTCAGCAGTTTTAGATTTGTTATTTAGAATCTGGTACTATTTAAAATATATAAAGTAACAAGACATGCTACAGATAGTCAACAGTCACTGTTATTCTAGCTCTCTGACAGCTAAGAGCACAATAATAGAGCAAATGCCAAGCTAAAATAAAATCTAAGTTGTCTAATTATCTAAGCCTGTAATGGCTGGAAGCTACCAAATTCAGACTCTGGAAGAGCCATCAAGACCTCTCCTTATTGGAAAAGATATTCTACCACAAAATTCTGCCATAGGCACTAAAATGTTCACTAGTCTTAAAACCGATAGTGATACAAAAAATGGGAATTATCTTCTCAAGGAGCAGAGTTTTAAATGGCTTAATGACGTCTCCCAAATACCATTATAATGTTCATATCTTTTTCTGAAATCTGATCTTCACTAATTTTTGTGATTAATTTTAACAGAGGAAACCTTAACTGAGAGCATTTTGCAGAGCAATATTTTTCTAATTTTTCTTTTGTGCAGCATCTGCTGTTGCTGTGCTGTCATCTTCGTTATGTTTTTCATTGTCTATGTGCCATAATGTAATTAGTTAGTTCAACATCATGTGTGCTATTAGATGAGATGTTTCTATGGTAAGTTAACATAGTTCTGTGTAATTGGTGAATTTCAGCAGTAGGCATGAATGTATCCATCAACTTTAGGTCGATTTGAGTCCACAAGATTTAAATTCACTTGGCATATGTTATCCTCGAAGACTGTTAATTTTGGCTGAATGGATAAAAAACACAATGCAGAAGAAAATCTGGCTGCTTATGTTGCGGTACTGTTGGAGTCAGGGAAAGGAAAGCATAAAATTGCTGGCTTAGTCGTTGCAATCTGAATGTCTGGAAAATGTTACAGCCTGTGATCCAAATCATTCTTAAACCCAGACGTGCCCCTAAGATAGCAGGTAGTCCAGAATTCATCAGGGTTATCTCTCCATTCATGAAAGGAGTCTTGGTTCTCTCCCTAAATACTGCATTCCTACGGGACCTCAACTGTCTTTTCCTTTTCTCATTAGAGAGAAATGTTGGGACTGCTGCTTTGTCTTGAGATCTTCCATGCTGCACTTTGCTAGTCCTTGTGTCTTGTGAGCTACACCTTTTGAACAAAAAAATTAGACTTTTAAAACAAACCTTCTGACCCCAGTCTGTTTGGAAACAGTGATGAAAAATAAACAGCCATTTGTTACTTTAAAGGAATGTATCCTTTTACTTGCATGGGATCTTCTGGTTTAGGGCCTCAAACAATTTTAAAATGTGACTGGATTAAGTATTTAAATCAGATATCCAATGATAGGGGACAGTACGCGTCCTGGCAGAAGCTCAAAAAAATCCTGGATGGCTTTACTCTCAGCATTCTTTTCCAAGCAGTAGACTGTACTGTTTGCCCCAAAGAGCAAGATAATTCACTTTTAGAAATATGCAAATAGATTTTGACTTGCTTATAAACACAAGAGTAACTTTATTTACAGGAACCCAGAACCATGGAAGGTAATTAGTAAGCATGGTACACTTAGGTAAGGACTTGCAAGACCCTTTTATCATCACTGTATCCATAACTTAGGACAGGAGCCAAATAATATAAATGTCAGTAATTATAAATATATATTTATATTAACAATGAAGTCCACTTTAGGAAGAACTAAGGCTACATTTGTAATGACCTCATATGGCTAAAATTATGTTCACTAATTTGTCCTGTGGACATTCCTATTGGGAAAACTGATATATTACCACAAGCCATCAGTAGCAGAAAGTCCTGGAAGTGAGTTCTGCAACTAAAGTCAAAGACAGCAGAGTTTGAAATTATATGTAATTTATGTTTTAAATTAGAAGTCTCCAGAGGCCACTAGAATATGCATATGTAATAATAAGTTCACTACATAAAACAATCTTACAATTGGAAACGCTGTATGAATTTTGAAAGAGGGATTTACATTCCACCGTCTAATAAAACAAGGCACTTTTAAAGCAGATCAGTTAAAATTATTTTTATATTCTTAAACATATACTGACAATTGATTTTTGTGATTACATATCTGTGGAGTGATATTTTGTCACAAATATAAACATGAATGGAGTATTTTTATGATTCAGATGTCACCATCTTTAACAAGAAAAAAAACCTTTTGACAAATACTTTAAAAGATAAACTCATATAGAACTTACCCTTTGAAGTAAAAAAAAAAAAAAGATGTTTTCTTCACACATACTTTAATTAACGTGTTCTCTCTATTCACTAGTCACCATGACAAACGGTCAGATGAGAGGATGGGACAGCACAATTTGGTGCAGTTTGAAGGCCCAAATTATAGACAAAAGGAATTTTTAAAAAAACTAATTCAACTGATCACAATGTTCTTCCCTAATGCAGAGGTACATGTTTATAACACCATTATTTATGCTTCTGAACATACATCATATTTTATAACAGTATGTTTTTGTTAAATCACTGCCACTTCTTTTCAGTCAGAATTCACTTCAGAAAATTTCAGCAGAGAAGGCAAACTTGTCTTCATTTCCCTCTGAGATAAGATATCATTGAAACATTAAATGTTTTCTACTCAGAGTTGACTATTATTTTCTTGTAGCCATTTTTTAAATTTCCTTTGTTAAAGGAGCATTTTTTTGAAGAAGGTAGCTGTATTTTGGTATGACTTCTGAAAACAGTCCTGTGCAGAATTTAGTAAAACCAATGTTCTGCAATAACGTGTTACAATGAAAAATGTAAACTTAACTTTAGCCTGTATTATTTAATTAATTAGCCAAGTAAGTTTAAATATGCAGAAGAAATTAGTATTATGCCTGAGTGAATAAACAGCATGTTTAATATTTTTTGATGGTGTTGTCCACACATAATACCTTCATAATTGCATTGAAATTATTTTCAAAGACATTTGTCCAGTAGCAAATCCTATGTCATTAGAATATCTGCCTGTTATGAGCATATCCAGGAAATGAGTTCTTTACTGTAACTCATTGCCGTGGAGGAGTACATCTGATCCTTGTGAAGTTCCCACAACCTCTGAACGATGCTGTAATTTACAGAAGGGTCCATGACTGATCTTTTCCACCTATTTTGCACCTATGCACAGAGAAGACCCTTGTGATATCTGGCTTGGGCTATAGTAAACCAGTGGAGGATCATTTGCTTGAGCCGTTTCCTCTGTAGGTCTTCAGGGGAAGTCCACAGCCTAGAGTTTCAGAGGGTTTTGGTGTATGATACATCATTGCTGGAAAAGTATAGTTTCAGTTAATACATCTAGATGTCATAGTGACTGTTTCTGATGGAAATTTGACATTAGCTGTTGTTTCAAAGAGCTGAGAGAAAAGAAGGTACGGCCTGAGAACTGAAACACACACAGTACAGGGGTCTCCTGTTGAAGTTGTCTCTTTAATTTAAGGGCTAGCAGCACAGTATGAGAAAATGGAGGGTTATAAAAATAAAGAGGAAGAGCAGCCTGGTGACTTGTGTCTCGTAGAAATGGCTCTATCGTATTTGATTTGAAATTTACATAGATGCCAGTAGTCATGACATGACTGTCACTCTAAGTTCACTTAACAGGACATTAAACAATAATGACAAACAATCAGAATGACAGTTCTCCTTCTATTCTGCAGTGAGATTCTTCATATCTCAATTCTGCAACATTCCTTCTGTTCACTCCGCCAGACAAATGTGCTTCTGTTATTATGATTTCTCTGTTTGACTCGGTGCAGCCTTGCTTTCAGGAAGAGTTTCTAAGATTTCTATTCTGTTTTTTAGTCATACCATTTATCAAAGCAAGAGTTTTTAACATTAACTCTTTAATAGTTACTTTGCTGATGTAATCCATTATTTTAAAACATTTTCTTGCATAAGAATATTACATTATTTTTCATATTAAAATATAGCCCTCTACTTTTCTTAAGTTGTTTTTCAGAACCAGAGTGACTACTATACTCCATGACCATAACTCTTTTTATCATTCTACTATGATTCAGTAGCTTTTGCTGTCTTATAAACAATCTTACAATTAAGAGCTAATGTTAATGGAATAGATTGTTGTCATAGGATAATGGTTTCCTGCTGCTAGATAAATGCTGTGGCAATGCTAGGACATTTATTGAAAGTAATAGTGAAGACAAAGCTAAGCGATTTATTTTTAAAGCAGGTGCCACAGATCCAGTGACACCATTCTGTTACAATTGTTTTATTTCTGTCTCACCAGAAGACTGATGAAGATGGAAGCGTTTTGCCTGATGTATGCAAGTGCAGCAAAGTGACAGTGGCTCATTTCACTGTTACTGAATAAGCTGCATTGCACTTGGCTGAGGAAGAGATTTATTGTGCGGCTCATCCAATCAGAAAACAGTTTATCCATTAACTACAGCTTTAAAATATGTTGTATTTGTATGAACAAGATGGGGCTTGATGCTTTATTTCACAGCTGCAGTTAGGCATAGTTCACAGAAAAGGAGGAAAGCCCGGCCCTACAGCGCTTGTTCCGCCAGCCCATCCAGGAGCCCCCTTTCCTCTGTGCTGCAGGAACGGCAGGCTGGGGAGGGTGAACTTGTCCATAGCATGTTCCCCTCCTCCCTAGTCAATGGTTCCTTGTCTCCCTTTTTCTGCAGCAGAGGGTGTTGGCTCGGCACTAGCAGAGCAGAAATGGCAGCATTGTTCTTATCAGCACAGCTGTGCAGGGGGTAGAGAGGAAAGGTTTTGACTAGTTGAGTGTTTCTGTTGTCTTTGAGTTCACAGGATCTTTGGATGTGGAAGATACGCCGTCTTCCTTTTCCAAGACTTTTAAAATTGCTCACATTTGAACCCTCCAACAGAGAACTGTGAAAAGCAGAGCTTGTAAAGCTGAGGCTCTCTATCTGCTCCTGTGGAATTGCAATAAAACACCTTGATTACCCCAAGTATCCAGCTCCTACTAAATTGGAGCTGATTGTCAGGAAATGCATGGGATCCATTCAATTCAACAAGCTTTCTCCAGACAGGTATGCCCCAGTTGCCTGAGTTAGGCCTCAGCAGAAGTTTTGTCTTTTGTTTTGAACCGTAGAGCAGCTATTCCAAGTGGCAGTGTTACAGCTATGACAGCTTAAGGATATCCCACGAATAATAAAAAATACGATCCCATCCCACAAACTCTGATCATTCCAAAGCATCTTTAAAGTTATGTTGTAAAACAGCATAATGATTTTATATGACCATAAAGTCCCGGCTAGGATTTCCTTAAGAAACAAACTAACTTTATTATTAAGGCCCAAGGACTTTGACATCAAACCAGCAATTCACTGTTCCAAGGAGTTACTCTTGCTCACAGCACAGCTCTGAATTGACTTCTAAGGCCAGAGCTTGAAGGCAGTAAACAACTTTAACCTCTTCTTGACCCCAGAAACATCTCACAAATAGGAGTTCAGTAAATGCATGAATTTCACTTCCCAAGTGCACACATTCTAAGAACTAATTCACTCCTCATTTTCTGAGTTTTAAGAAAACTTTTTGTACTAATAAACTAGCAAGTGTTATAGCACTTGTGCCAAAGAGCCATCAGATAAGGATGGTCCTCTGCTGAGCCTAGCTCTTTATGAAGGGCGAGCAGCAGAGAGAACATCATAAGAAAAGTTGAAATGGGAGAGACCTGTAATCCTGACAGAATGAATCCTGGCAGCTCTGAGGTCCATCAGGTCACCTGAAAAGCACACAGGCCACAGAGCTCCAGCAAACACATACTCTTCCAACTAGTTCTCCATTGCATCAGTGTATCAGACTTGATCTTCTAATGCTTGTGCCTTCCAGAATTAGTCTCCTATCTGAAGTTTAGGATTCACAGAAAAGTTCTAGGAGATGGAGAATTTCCACATCTTTAAATCATTGGTGTCACTTACCTAAGTATCGTAAAGTCCTATGGTTTTATCAAAATATTTAGTGTATCTATTCAGAGTCCCAACTCCAGAATCATGGTCTTTATACAAATCTGCTTTCAAGTTTTTTAATGTGAATTTTGAGTCTTCCTGGTTAGGTAAAAATGTTAAGTCTTAAAGATCAACCAGAAACCAATAAAAATAATTTCTTCCCATTTAGTATTTTATTTAAAAATTGATTCTTCATTTTATCTAATAAATAGCGAGGAGTTGCGATTCCTGAATTTTGGGGATTGCCAGTACAGTAACCAAATGTCCTGTCACTACATACTGAATCTGCTCAAGGAATCCTCCTCAATTCAAGGAATTATTAAACCTATTTTGTCGATAGGCTTCTCCGTATCACACAGGACTGCGCACGATCAATCAATATTTAACTTCCATACTACATATTGCTCCCACAGAGGGCCAGAATTCCCCATGCCGGTTATCTTATCTTAAAGTGAATCCCCAGCCTCTTGCAGCTCTTTTGACTCAGGTGGCTACATATATCGCGCCTGGATCCAGCCCAAATGCTTTATTTCTATTGCATGAGATGATTAATTATGTGGTTTCTTTCTGTTTGTCTGATAGACGCTGAGGTAAGAGAGTGATGGTTGTTTAGTGCACTATTATTAAAAAGCTGCTTTTGATAGCCCTGAATGGGCTTGAGTTGTGTGCTGCAACTAATCATAAAGCTGCTTACTTGGAAATGTAATGCTTGTTAACACTATACTGTACTTCTATAAGTAAACTCATTTTTGATTGGCTAGAGTTTAACTATAATCAGTAATTAAAGGTCAGCCATCCAGTAAACTCATTAGTTTACACCAATTACGTTTGGTATAGTAACTAATGATTTCAAGGATCAAGCCATTTATTTCTAAGCTTTCAAAGTATAATTATTGTGTAAATCAGATAGAGTGTAAATCTTTTCCATACGTTTTGGTTGGTAATTGAGAAATAAAATGGTTTCCAAATGTATTCTCTGTCCAGTTTTTGTTCTGCAGTAGATCTCTCTGGGGACTCTTTAAAGTATATGGAAAAGGTGATGTCAACAGAAGTGTACGCTGGGCAAACTGCGACAGGATTAATTAATAGAGATGAAAGAGAAAAGCCAGCCCCTTGCAAATCATGGTCCAGGCCTCAACTTGGACATCACACCTTAAATGGCAGTTTACAATCCTAAGCATGAGTCACACAGATTGACAAGTATTCAAAATAGAAGAGAATTAAAAATCCTTTATGTTTAATGTATAAAGGCCTTTCCAATATGCAGTCTTTAAGATGGTGTAATCTCTGGAGCATTTTGCTTTGAAGTTTAATATGTAGTTCCTCACATCCACAAAACATTTTCAACACGTTAAACAAATTAGTCTCTGGTTACAGAAGTTTTTAGACATTTACAAGTTGCCGTTTAACTAAATTTAATATGTGCCAGTGAAGTTGCTCATGCACTTGTTCATTTAGAAAAATGCGCTTTTGGAATGATTAATAAATAAACCAGCCTTTCTTATCCCTTCAACTTTGGTGTTTATTTGAAAGCAATCTACTTTAAAAAGACATTAATATCCCTAGCATTATTATTAGAATAATTGCTTTTACTCTTCTCAGAACATGCATTTTTTCTCATTTCCCTTCAGCACAGACAGCTTTCGACTCAGATATAAACTTCCTATTATTATTCCCCACTCCCCACCCCAAAAATGAAAAATAGGAATTATACACTTTTCACTAAGGAATAATTAATTTGTCTCAAGTATTAGAACAGAGAATTGTAGAATGACTTTGAATGGTAGTCTCTAAGGAGTAGCATTGTTTGTTCTCTTCGGTCTTTAATGAGCTTTAGTAAATGGCCAGGAAAAATTACCTTCTTTCTGTAATATGAGAGAAGCGAAGAATGAAGGAAGCTATAGAATCCCTAGGAGAAAAGGGAGCAGCCACACATACACACACACACGCACACACAGCCCCCTGTACTGCATCGCTTCCAATGGTTAGTGTTCTCCTTTGGAATTGAGCTCTAGAGCTCCCAATTTTTCCATTACATTTAAAACATTTAATGTCCTCAATATTTTTGTAGGAGAGAAAATTCCTGGATGTCTCCCACATACTGACAGTGTCTGGCTTATGTTGGGGGACAACTGCCTATAGCTGAGCTCTGGAAGTCATTCTGGCTTCCCCTGCTTTGGCATTGATTTTGTCTTTTAAGATCCTTCAGTCTATTTTTGTTGTGTTTCCACCTTTAAAAGCAATTTCCCTTATAATGCCCCAGCCTGCTGCCCTGACTTTTAACAGACTTTTTTCCTTCTACTGTATATTCATCATCCCTCCTGTCCAGTATGGTAACTGAGGCAGCAGTGGCAGGTGCTTGTTTCAGCTGAGGCTATCTGTCGCATGGATAACAGCACATGTTCAGGAGCACCTTTTCCTTCCCTTCCCTCCAGCCTCCACACACATCCTCACTGCCTATTCCCATCATGTGTCAGTGGTGCTGAGGCAGCTGCCGTCGCTGCTCAGGGGTACGAGGGGAGGTGACCCACAGCAGCCCAGGGAGAACAGCACAGCCTAAAAGGATCTTGTGGAACACAGGCTCTCTCCAATCTATCCCACTGGAGCTGTTCCAGGTTATATGGAATAATTAAATATTAACTGGATTGCCATGTGCGCTCGCTCTCAAAGCATTACTGAGAGCAAGAAGCCTGGGTTCTGTTACCCTTTTCCAGGGAATACTTCCATGCTTTGTATTAAGTATTTACTGGGGCAGTGCCTGACAGACCTGGTTTCCCCACCCAGGTCAGTGTCTCCACTGCAAGGTTGACAAGTGCAAGCTCTCCCACTGAGAGAAAGGACACGGGTCACCCTCCTTACAGAACAGTGACAATCTTCTAGGTAGGGTGTTAATTCAGGGCACAAGAGATTCAAGTTCAAATTGCCTCAGGCAGAAGCTGAATGCAAGTCTCCTGTATCTTGGCTGAATTGCAGCAGCCAGGAGACAGAACCACAAAAGCTTGGGAGAGGAAGGGTACAGGAGCAAGGAGGAGAGACACGTGCAGAAGGCGGCAGCACTATCTGTCATTATTCTATGAGAAAAACTTGGCGTGGGTGTCCACTTCCTAGAAAGCAGCAGAGCAAGCGTGGTAAGTAGGTAAAGTAACGCACGGTGTTACAACACCTTAGTCTGATCGTGGCTCTGGATCATGGGAGGTGCTCTCATGGCAGACATCAGATTGCTGACTAGAGTTCAGGGTCACAAGGGATGTGAAGAGAGATGATGAAAGTCGAGAGAGCTGCCTGGACCCATCCCAGACATTTAGGGAAAAGATAAAAGTAAAAAGCTGCTGCCAAAGTAAAAAAAATTTCTCTCTATCGTGGGCCTTCTTCAGTGCAATTGTTAGAAAAGAATAAATGGAGAAAGATGGTTGAAAGCCAGGTAGGAGGCAGTGAGGACAGGACTAGTAAGTGAGGCAGAAATGCTGGAAAGAAGACAAAGAGGAAGAAACGTAAGAAAGCAACAGGAGAATTGGACAAAGAGAAAGGAAAAATCATGACTGACCAAGATACTTTACCTCTCATTGTCTCAGTCTTCTGACAATAAAATAATAACAGTAAGAGGATCACAGAAGCATTTCAGTGACTTTGAAATCCATAAATATTTAGAAGGCATTTAAGTGTCCTGCTGTTCAGGACTGTGCTAAAAAGAAAGCAGGAAAAATTAAGAGAATGTTTAGACAAGTCTGAAGCACTGCTACCAGGAGGAAAAAAAGGAACAGGACTTATGTGCTTAATTTCATATGTGTAACTGAGCATTAAAACCCACACCCAAGCACACTTGTGCTTTTTAATAGTAGGAAAGATTGGGCCTATTTCAGACCAGTAAGAACACATGGTTTAAGGCATGCAGCTGCTCTTTCTTCAGTAACAACCTACTGTGACTCCTATAATTTATTCCTCCCAAGATTCATCTGAACATCTGCAGTATCATTATTTGAGTTTGTTATACTATTAGCTTTAAAATTTTATAAGGCATACAGTAGGATAGGTGACAAGTTGAAAAGTTAAGGGGGGTTAATTTAGAAGTTTTAAAGCAAACCTATTTTTGAGTTATACAAGTGCAAAAAAGCATCTGAATCCAAACCTCCATGGTTACATTTAAATAACTCAGAAACTGCTCAAAGGATTTTCTTCGAACTTCACTCAAGACAAATCTCTCTGGGCTAAGACCAAGCATGAGAATTTAACTCAAAAGGTGATCGTTGTCTGAAGGGAGTT
>NW_010105032.1:0-5090 GCF_000699245.1 Pterocles gutturalis | reverse complement strand
GACCATGCAAACTCATTTTTAGTTTATCCCCTGAAATACTGATGTTTACTGCAGGGAGTATTTTTAAATGAGTGGGTGACACACAGATCACTAGGCCTGCTTCAGAATGCTCAGTCAACTAGACACGTACATAATCTGTCAGACAGAAGAACATTTCCAAGTTTGAAAAGTCAAGGAGTCTTGAGTTTGGATATGCCCCTAATCCTACCTCTGCAATCTATTTTTGCCCTTCACAGTTGTAATTGATATTCACAAAATTTGTTAGCCTTCTATGGCACTCATAATAACATAATTACTTCAGAAAAAATATGAAGCTGTGGCATGACCCCTGAACCACTGAAAGTCTCCCTTGAGACCATCATCCCACATAATTTCTCCACTGTTTCTTCAATTTGTATTATTTTAAAAGTATGATCATGGCTTCATTTTTGTGTTTTCTAAATCCTCACTAACTCAGTTTGAATCACTCACTCTACTCCTGATTTACCCACATGCAACTGGACCAGAATTTTCCCATGTACCTTTGACTTCCTGACAAATTCAAAACAAAATAAAAACAAAAAATCCACAAGATAATGAAAAGTTAAGCAGCTTTCATTAGCAAGAGGATATGTTAATTTAACCAGAGTCTTTTGGCTGAGGCTAAAGGCAACCTTCACAAATGCAGCTGCAGTATCTCTGCCTGTGACTGGAAAAAAATCAATTTTCAAGTCTGTTTAAATAAAACAGTAAATTAAAAACTAACACAACTCCAGACATATCTTCTGTACTCTTCCATCTCCAGGCTCTTCCTAGTTTCAAGCCACCCATCCTCCATTCTGCTACTTTCTGGGATTTGATACCCTCTAGCTTCTTACGTAAAGAGATACTTCTGCCTCAGGAACCTTCAGGAGCCACCAGTCAGCTCCCTGAGGAAACCCTCAAGTTTCTTGCTGAATTCACTCTCCTCTAGTTTTTATCAAGCCATCCAGTCCCGAAGGTTTCCTTTTCCTCCATCAAGTAAATCTGCCCCTTCCAAAGTTACACCAGGAGACAAATATCCCCTCTGCCACAAGCCTTGTCCCCTTTAGCACTGTCTGCCTTTTAACTGCATGCCCCAGGCTCCAGTCCTGAATTCAAGTTCTTCAAGATGTTTTTCATGGACATTTACAAGACAGAAATAGAGAGCATGTAATTCAACAGCCATTTCTGTAATATTGCCCTTTCAGAATGAAGACCGTTTGAAATTAAACTAACTGGAGCTTGACTTGTCAGTCAAAACAGCTAGTAAAGAACCATGTAACTTCACTGACATGTATCTCTGCCACAGATCAGTACAAAGCTCAACTAAGTGTGAAGCTCACGAGGCTCTCAGATAAATTCACTCTCATGAACTCAGTTCACACAAGCAATACACATCAGAGTCTCGTTTCCATCTACAAAGTTAATTGTGTGTGCTTTGGGGCTTGCCTTCTTAACAGGCATGAGCTTTGCTTCTTTATATATATGTAATTTAGCATTTTTTAAGATGCAACAGAATAGGTCGCCTTCTTCTTTCTACATATGAAATGTGTACAAGGCCGGAAGTGACTAGACCCTGACCCCACTGTCTAGATAATAAAACTTGGGGTACTTCTCCGGCTGACAAAAGCACATGGGAAACAGTCACTCCAAGCGAGGAAAATTTAAATGGCATAACACATACATCTTTTAACAGAGAAGCATATTAACGACTAGAAAAACCAGCTAGGTGGAATGACCACGGAGAATATCCCACTGCCTGATCTTTTGAAAAATAAGAGCAGGTATTTTTCTGTAATATATGCTTCAGTTCCAGTAAATGTCATCAGACTCGACACAGGAATCACTTGGTGAAATTCTGTGGTTTATTTTACATGGGAAGACAGACGTGCTGATCGCAATAAAGGCTTCTTCTGGCCCTAAAATCTATGAATCTATGAAGCCCATGGAACAATGCCAGTTCATACTCAGCTCCTAATGTGAATTTGAAGAAGACAGTCCTACAGTGGGGCTGTTCCTTGTTAGCTGTAACAACCTCTGCAGTATGTATGTTCACCATCCAGTAGATAACAAACACAAACTCAGCTGCTCAGGTCACTGCACAGGGAGTTTAGTCAAGTACATTTTTTAAAAGGGCTGGCTCAGAAAAAAAGTATGTGCTATTCTAAAACTAGATGTGGAAACATTAAAAAGAGACAGAGTCTGACAGAAGGCACAAGAACTACTTAAGCAGAAGATATGGGAAAGAAAACAGTGTTTTCTTGTTCCCCTTAAAATGGGTGTCCAAGGTGTCAGAAGTGCACTTTACATGAAGATGGGGGAAACCCCTGCAAAAGTCCTCTGGCACACCACACTAGGATGTGCAGAGGAGGTCAGACACCTCACTTCATGATGTGTGAGCAACACACGATAACACATTTGGCACAGAAAGAAGAACTCTATTCTCCTTGACACTGAAGCTGCCCAAACCAGAAGCTGCTCTTTTAGAGAAAGCAGAGTGTAGACGTGTGATATTTGAATAAACTTTAATTTCTCCAAATTCTGCAAGATGATAATACAACACAAATTCATGTGCTCCTGCAATAAAATAACATGCAACTTCATTGCGTTTTTAACCTGTATTTGACGAACAGGAAGCAATCCAAATAAAAATAGCATTCAGAGAGGCACTGCTAGAGGAAGTACTTAATTTTTGTAACACCTGATGGTGCCTTTAACACTACTCATGTCCATGAAGTGTACATAAAAGGAACCTGTTGTAAAGTAGATTCACTGTAGCCTGACTTCAATCAGCTTCGAATGACAAATCGGAGAATCGTTAAACGCAAATAACCCTCATAACATGTACTCTTAAACGTAAAATAAAAACTACAAGCCTCTGTACAGTGCAAAGGAATTATACTGCAGACTTCTTTTGCTTAAAGTCATTGCTACACCTGGCATTCTCAAAACTACCTTGACCCTCATTTGCTCCTAGCAAGGAAGATTTTGCTCTCAGCCTTTAATCCTTATGACTTCACCAGAAGTACTGCACTGCGGCCACATTGTTTAGACTTGAGCCGCATAATTATCTTTTTTCTCACAGCCACTGAGCCTTTATTATGCCAGGAAGAGAGCTGAGTAGCCTTTAGGATACTTGGGACAGCTTAAGTGATCCTGACCTGTTCTTTGTAAGCACTCTGACACAAACACATACAATATTTAAATGTGATTTAATTCCTCTTCTTTTTCAGCTGTGTAACAGCTTTGAATATAAAACCCTGTCCTCTGCACACACTGCACTCACTTCCTGAACATAAAGGAAACACAAGAGTTGTATCTTCTCCAAGCTGCTGGAAGCTCATGGTCTTGCAATTGTGCACATCTTTGAATAACTCAGAGCAAATATCTTCCCACAGTAATTTTACATGTAATTACATAATGATAAAAACTATCAGTTGAATGAGAATATCCTATCTGTTGCAAAGGTCATAAATGAGGATTTTAATGATGTGAAGTGCAATCTTTGGGCTTACAGGTATCAAAAGGTGCCTTTAACTGATGAAGTATTTATGAAGTATCTATCATCCCCTACTGGAAATGGTTTTATTTATAGGCAGACATAAAATCCAGTTGCCTAATGAGGATACAACAGCTATTCTGTCACAGATACTACTGCTGTTGGCCCCTCTCTGCAGATTCAGCTGCAGGGCTTGCAGTCTGTCGTTTCATCTCTTCTCCTGATGGGAAACCAGAGCTAAATTCTGACCTTATGTTCATATACCCTCTATTGAATCTGAGTGGTGCCAAGGTTAACCAGAAAAAGAGATAATAGCCAGCTACTGTACCAAGAAGAGACTATCTCCCAATGCAAGGTATTCTAACATTGTCACATCCCAAACAACCGTGAAGACAAGGAGTGAAGAGCACTTATTTGGGCCACCAATTTCAGTTCTTCTAAATCACATGTAACAGTGCGCAAGGTCTCACAGGACATCTTCTACAAACAAAAATCTTTCTAACTGGAAAGAAAGAGAATTATTGGAAGAATCTGCAAAAAGATAAACTCTTACAGTGAAAACTGCATCAGTGAAAAGTTTAAAGGGGCATGTTTTAGAAGAATCTTCTAGAAATGACAACTGCATAGTTGATCCTGCCTGGAAGCAGCAGACCAATTTTTTGAAAGGCTCCCAGCTTTATCTTTTCCAACTCTTTGATATTTTGGCTTGTAGCAAAAAGAGAGGTTGGTTGGTTTTGTGTGCTGGTTTTTTCTCTTGGACTTCTTGGATGATTAGCTTTTATTCTGGAACACAAGAGGCATCTTGTCTCATGGCTTTGCCCTCCTTGTTAATGGTGTTTAGCTAATCATTAGTTGGAAAAGTAGAAGCTGACCATGTACTCAGAGACACTGACACAGAAGTCCCCTACACGGCTGGGAAACTAAGAACAGGCTGGTCATAGCCTGTAAATCAGCCCCTTGCTGCACTGCTCCAGCAGCAGTCAAGAGAAATAATTAGTTTGCAAAACAACAGCTACTTCGCTACTCCTTCTGTCGGGAAGCTGCCATTCTATTTTATAAGCCTGTTATCACAACTCCTAGGTCACCTTATCTCAGTGCAGCCTGGGCCCTCATTCCCTTGTGGCTCCCAGCATGTACACAGAGCCACATGTCTGGCTGGGTGCATGCTCTGGAAAGCTGTCTCAAGGCCACAAAGAATTTTTTTTTCACTATTTAACATATGGCTTCTCCCAGCCCGGGAGAATGTCTCACATCAAGGCTTTGGCGACTATTCACATTAAAACCAGTTCTGCACATTTGTCCATTTAGTCTATTTTCCCTTACTTAGTCACTCTTCCATAGTTTTCTTGTCTTTCTGTATTTTACAGTGCAAACCAAATAATCTAATAGTAACCAAGGCATTCTAATAATATGATACTGCACTTCCAGATCAAGATAAAGGTTACGAGGAAAACTAAATGGAAAAAGAAGTACTTAGCTAACTAATTTATTTTTAAAAAAGAAAAATCTGAACATCTTTTATAGCAAAAGATAGTAATAAAAATCCTTCTGGATTATATTATATGCCATCGACGGCTATAGACTCTTTAGG
>NW_010105031.1:0-16116 GCF_000699245.1 Pterocles gutturalis | reverse complement strand
CCCAGCCAAGGGCAAACCCATCACATTCACACAACAAGACCTCTTCAGCTATTTGAATGCAGGTAGAGCCTCCTAAGAACGAAAGCACTTTTGAAGCTTTGATGCTTCACCCATTCTTCTAAAGCAAGCAAATGAAAAAACACCTAGGTTTGTATCCAAAACTAGTATTGCTTAAGGACAAGAACATCCTTTAGAACAGTCTAGATTACTTTCACTACAGCATTAGAATTTTAAAATTTTTAAATGTTTTTGCTAGAGATTATTCCTGTTTCCTCAAACCCTGCACATTTGCATGTTTTCTGGTACCCCTTCCTTTCCAAATCTGGAACACTTTTCAAGCATCCGACTGGCACATCACACGAGAGGAGTGGAGACCAGCATGACAAGAAAGAAAACTATCACCTTATGGATGGTACTGAAAGATGTTTAAAAAACTACTTGCTGGTGCTGAGTAGGATCAAGTGAAATGTGGACAAAATATGAACTGTATTACATGTTAGAGTTTATTAGCAGCCTCGTACAGCTGCTCAAATTCAGGCATCTAACACGGTGATGTGAACAGCTGGTACCATCACCTGCTGTTCCTGCAGAGTGAAAGGGAGTGTGTGACCTTCCGCTGCAGCACATGGGTCTTGTGCATGTGAACAAGTACCAGTATGGGTTGCAAAACTCAGTAGCATTGAGAACCGCCATCCAAAAAGAAACTACGATTTAAAGGCAGCTGAAAGAGAACGAACTTCACTTTCAGATTTTTAATGGATTGTTAGTAAAAGTGGAAGGAAGAAAACTGTTTGCAAAGTTTAAGTTGATGCTGCCTCTGACACAAAGCTTTAATAGTCAATTACCAAACCACCATTAAATTAAGCATTCCAGGATGCCTATAATGGTCTCCCACTTCATTATTTAATAATATCTTTCTTCAGCTATTTTATTTTTCCTGAAGAAAACTTTTTTTTTTCCAATTATTGAACTACTATCCAGCTAATCTGTTAAAATTGCTCGATTGCTTTCTACAATGTCAGAATCTTTTAATTTCTTCCTCTCCTATGCTTCCAACACTCTTGGGAAAGCTTTTTCCCCAAGAAAGGTTACTTTTTTATTTACCGAACATGAATATTTTTTCCTTTATGTTCTTAATGAAGATGAAGCCTTCATAATTAAAATGTTTGGACTCCTATATCACGTAAAAAAGTTATACGCTTTCAGAAAAGTTTGTTGTTTAGAACTTATCTCTGCCAAACCAAAATCTAGTTTTCCTACAATACCACAGTACTCCCATTTCAATTGAAAAAGTCTCTTCCTGTTGATCACATTTTAACAGACCGGTAAATATTTGAGCAAACATATTTCCTATACCTTTGTGTTTATCAACAATGCCACCAAAGTGAACACTCCAGGACTGTGTTCTCCCCACTCCCTGTACCAGCCCGATCCCTTCATATCTGACATGCTAATTTCATACTGAGGCAGAATGTATTTAAGAGAAGAACAGAAGTAAAATTTGATAGTGCTTGTTAGATCTTAAGTCTGACTGAATACATTTGCACTTCAGACACTGAAATGTTTTCACCAAGAGGTGAGTATGCAGAGGAAAACATAGTAATTCCTGAATGACAAACATGAAAACCTCAGACTGAAGGGAAAACCAGCTACTATGTCTCCTCCCATGCTGCCACAACAGCCATCCTAGTTCTTACAGAACTATTGTCACTATAAACTGTCTAATTCTGCTTTGAAGAACATCCAAGTTCCTAAGTGCAGTTACTAAAGATGCTTACACAAGCAACGCTATTTTACCACTGCCACTCGTTGTATTTCTAGAATAAAGCTCCTCCCCTAGGCTATACCCAGATCTAACAGACCATTCTCCTTCAATACACCACAATCAAGATAACATCCACATCTTGATTTATTTCAGCAATAACTCATATTTACAATTTGCCACCTAAATTATGTAAACAGTTAATCAAGAGGTAAATGGAATCTAATTCAACAGCCACTTGGCAGACATTGTCACTGTATCAATAAAAATTATAATTTCCTGAAAAGTAACAGGAAAGGCACATTTAAATAAAACACTTCCTCCCAGAATTAAGTCTTACATGATAAAAACTGAACAGCATTGTTTTGAAGTCTCTCATCTCATTTAAGTAGCACACATGTTGAGGATTATTTACAGTCATACAAGCATTCAAACTCCTGCACCAATCAATGGTGTATGTATATGTCTGTTCACAACTTACTGTTTCAATATGGCTAGGAATAAGTTTCAGCTTACTGCTACAAGGACAGAACTGGAAATTAGAACTTCTGAAGTGCTTACGGCATAGAGGATCAAACAATCAAAGCACCACCATCACTGAAGAATTTAACATACTAAGCTAACAAGCATTAATCAAGTGCACCCCTTGAGCATTACAATTGTGTAATTGTGACTATAGCGCAAAATACATTAGCATAAGCTGTCATGGCAACAGTTTATCCATCTATCCAATTTAACAGGACAGCTAAAGCCAGTACCAGACCAAAGTTTAGTTCTGTTGTATGTATGTGCAAGCTCTCATCTAACATGTTTTACTTTCACATTTCTACCCATCTCACATTGTCTTTCTCTTTTGTCATAATATCTCACTCTGTTCCTCAACTGTCAGGTAACTAACTATACACCTCCTCTTTCTTTCACAACATGATTGAATACAAAAGTAGTTTGAACTGACAAGTTTTAACTTCACAATTGCACCATGCAAAGAGCATGGACATGTTCATTTATTGAAGTTCAAGTGATGAGGAGTCTACATCTATCCATGCCCTTAAACTAAACAAGAAATGTCCAAATATAATTAGAAGTTCAAACTAAGAGTAGGCTGCTTTAACATTTCCAATGGCATTTCCAAGTTACATGGATAAAGTATATCATACAATACTAATGTAGATCTATCCATTTTCTACAATAACTATGACTAGTTGATAGATGTTCCTTCTCAAGATGGGTTTTATTTCCTAGAGTTTTGTGATGACATATACCAATTCACTGTCCCTAGACGATTTACATATATTTAACTCACGATTTAGCCTTCCTCACTCTATTAACAAATTTACAGTTTTAAATTCACTACCAAAGCTTTTCCACATAAAGTAACTGTTGATACCACCAACAGCAGAATTAACACACTTCAGACTCATCCATGATATGACATTTCCATCTCTTTCACCTCAGAATTTATATCATAAGACCTCAGACTCTCCCTTTAAGCCACTGTATTATAGGCCATATAGACCATATAGAACCTTTTTTTTTTGTAGCTTTTAGAGGTGCTGTAAAGCAAGTTAAAATCATGTAGTCTAAAAGATTATAGGAGTTTTCATAGGACTGCATGCAGGTGTAAGTTCTATAGCAAATTTGTCCAAGAAAGAGCTGTCTTGTATCATTTTCTAAAAGCAAATTACAAAAGCAAGATCTTGACTATCCATCTGAATTTTTCTTTAAGAATTTACAATGAGGAAGTCCATAACATGCTGGAAGAATATTACTTTTTTTCCTGATTGCAAAAAAAACCCTTCAGCAATAATTTATTCCACAATACTCAGCTGACAAGCTAGATAGTTACACTAAAAAGAAAAAACTCTTTCAAATTTATCTCAAATGTTCAAGCCACTAACTGCACATCCCTCACTATTAACATTCCCTAACCAATCAACCTACTATTTTAATAACAATGTTCCCCATTACTTGCTACTTTTATAGTCACCTTTAAATCCCTCCTGTTCTACCTCTATTCTTGCTGGCTTTCTTCTTCACACATCCCTGCACTATTCCTGAAAAAAGGACATTTTGCCCAATTGAATCTTCTTTCAAACCTCTCCTTCAAACTCACATCTCGCTATAAACTGTACTAGGGAGCAGCCAGCGATGGTGTGTTTGAAGAACAAGTGGAGGTAGTCATTAAGTAAAACCTTCAAGTGTTTAACAACTTTGTATACTTAATGACTTCTCTCTGCTTCCACCCTCTCAAGCTACAAACCCTTTGAGGGGAGGAATGCTTCAGAATGCTTGTTGTGTATGTATCACCAATGCTTCTTAGCAGTCCTATTACATATTGTGCACGTGCATATTTATATAGTTGCATAAGTTATTGCTTCTTTGAAGCAAATCACCTTTGAGACATTGTTTTTAATAGGTTAGATGGCAGCAGTTTAGTGAGAAGAGAACACAGTTAAAAGAAGGAAAGGTAACAGGAGATATATATATTTAATGAACTTCCGCGGGAATTCAGATATTGCATCTACATTCCTACTTCCAGAAGATTTTTACTATAATGCAAATAGCCTTATCATCTCTTAATTGGCCACAATTCCTTTTAACTAGTCTTGACCAAAACAAAGACATAATCATGAAAAAAAAAAAAAATGAAATAAAACCTCCATGGATAACTTAAGAGGAACTTTAACTTCAGCGGAGCATCTGGTACTGCCTTTCTACCAAATCAAAATGCATTTCCTTTATGGCTCCACTTCACACAGAAGCAGTAATTGAAGGAAATAATGGAGTGCTCAACAAGTGGGAAAGTAATTGCTCAACAAGCGTGGAACAAGAGAGAGTCAGTTGCACACCGTGCACTTGTGGCAACTCTTCAGAGCCCAGCCCTGCAATGGTAACAGAAGGCTACTGTTAGAGAACTAGCCCTTTGTGGGAACTCTGCCAAGCAACAGCCAGGAGTGCTTGTCCATCTAAATCCTTGGGTCCTTAAGGATTATGGGTCAGGAAACAATTCCTTCCAACAGCACCATCTCCTGCCTGTACCTGCCAGTCATTAGCTATGCACAGATGGAAGACTGTTAAGCTCCAAGTCCTACTCTTAAATTGTACCCAAATAACTGTATTAAAAGGATGCTTAGGTGGCATCACAAGGGTTGTGGTGCTGGACTGCAGAAGGGACAGTTCAGATGTCCTGACTTGAAGAGAAATGCAAAAATACCTTGCATGAAGACCATCTTACTGGGTTCTTTTTTTTTTTTTCTCTAGACCAGAATTGCTCCACTAATTTTGAATTTATTCAGCAAGTTTCATACTACACAAAAATACAAAACAGAAGATGAACACAAGAGCAAGAGCTATAAAGTTATCAAATTAAAGATGCTACAAAACCACAGTCTAGCCATTTCTGCCTATTCCGTCTTAGCTAGATAACCTTAGAAAAAATGCTTAGAAGATAAAGCACAAAGTTAGCAACCATCTGGGAAAAGTCTGGCCTATTATTTCTCCAGTAACACCAAGAAAATCTATGCCAAAAATATCAATAGAAACTTATTATCTGAGGGAAATTCAAAGACCTCAGCCATAAAACAGTCATTTGATGCTACAATGAGATTAAAAAGACGACTAATCTCACTCAAGGAGAGTATCTGGAAACCTGCAGCTTTGAAGCAAAAATACTGCATTCATTTACATTCTCTGTGGACTTGGAAGGATGCTAGCATTCATGAAAACCTGCTTTTAAAATTACAACTTTTACTGCATCATCTGACAACAATTTGCAAAAATCAAGTCTGGATTCAGCCTGCAAGCAAAGCATCAAATTAAGGTTGTCACCTTAATCTTCGTTATTTCTTATAGTAAGAAAGTGACAGAAAAAATTAAGAGAAATTAATCACCACTTCTGTACACTGTGTCAGGTCATTCAATATGGATTAAAATCGTATCGCCATCCACTAACTAGTGAGGCTGAGTCAAAGTTATGGAAGAAAACTTACTCTATGAATTTCCTAACCTTTCTTACAACCTTTCCGTTCCTCTTAAAAATTATATAGAGAATGCAACAAAAGCTAAATGTTGCTTGGTCTTCCAAAATACCAAGTTGACATGTTACGGATATCTGTTATTTAAAAAATAATTGTTTTTTTCAAGTTGTCACAGGAACAGACATCATCTAGGAGACCCCTGAGTCTTCTAGATCTTTTATATGAAGCTGATATGCAATAGAAAAAAGCTTAGGTGACTTTTTTTAACGATTGCTCTAGATAACATTGCAATACTTCAATGCAATCAAAGGGAGAAGTGTCACAGCTTACAGTTCATCAGTATTTGTTATTTGCTAATAAGCCCAGGCACTTCCTGCAGAAACTCAAGATAAAAATAATAAATGAAATACTGCATTGCTCTTATCTGCAATGCGCGAAGTAACAACCATTGCAGCACTATACATATCACACATCCATATAATCTAATTCCTACACTTCTCCAAAAAAAAAAACCAAACAACCATTTTTTCTGATTTCATACCTTGAATAGACCACAATTAATATCTTGGATTCTATTCAGTATCACTGCAATAGCACTGAGAATAGGCAACGCATTTATATTTACTACTGATTTACCACTTCTAAAACCTATATCTTTCAGAAAAAGTTCAGACATTAATCCCAAATCAGAATTAAATTCCTGTACTGTTTTATACAAATGTCAGACTTTTTCTAAAAAACGAGTTTCCAGAGCTCAGACATGAAAAAATGAGTGTGCAATCAAATCTACATACCAGAAAACTGATGGCTACAGTAACAAGTATATTAAGTCAGTACACTGGGCAAAGGTTCTCTTATGGTTACAGTCATTTGACCTTTAGCCAGCTCTTAATGCCCCAGCCAGCCCTCTAAAGATGGAGATTTGCAGCAGCTTCTTGTCCGAAATAAGCCATGAAAAGATTCCTCTGAACCCACTGTACAAGCATTCATTTAAAATGTCATGAATGTGCATGAAATCGGAGTGCTTCTAACAGCTTACTTTGCAGCTTCTGTTTAAATGCACTAACTCTGAACCACCAGAGGATAAAAGGACTCAAACCTTCAATTCTGGCACTCATGGACCTAAAATACACACAAGCACCTCTTCACAGGTGTGTTTACCTAGTTTAAATCTTATTTAAATTGACTCTTGATGCACACACTTTCCACAAACACCTGCTGCTCCCACTGCAGTGCTGACTTGTACAAGGCAGTTGTATTCAATCATTTTCTGTCCTAAAGCCATCCTACGCACCAGCAAGCAGTACTTCAATCGCGAAAATGCTGGTTACTGACTCATCCCCCCAGTCAGAGCAAAGCACAAATTCTGCAATAGGAGAATGACTACAAAAATATCTGCTCTTACCTCTACATTGCACTGGAATAGTCTGAAGACTTCAACCGCCACAGCAAGATTTAAGGAAACTCAATCCTCATCAGATCATGGAAAAGCAGGCTTATAATTAATTCATATTTCCAGCCACTTGTGGTTATAAAACCTCTCCCTAGTGAGCTCAAGAGCATACTGAGTTGGAAACACTTATGCAAGAGAACATGCTCAGTTATCACTGGATGTCAAAAAGAAGCTTCCTTTTGTTGACTTAAATCCATAACAAAACTGACGGAATGAACAAATATTTCAATATCGAGACACATTTTCTAGATACTCAGCTTACTTTAAAAACCAGTCAAATGGAAGTTGTGGTGACAGTGACCCTAGACACAAACCTGTATCAGCGCTAATACTTCCCTCAGTTCTAGAATAACCTCTGAAGATGCAGTTATATTTCAATTTTCCATGCATGGACAAAAGCTTGATAGTCACTGCTTCCACATGGTCATAACTCAGGATACCAATATTTGTTCTTTCTAACCACTGGAAACATGAGACACCACATCACACTTAGGCTTACAGTGCTTACCTTAGTACAACAAGCATTCGGCTATTAAATTTATCTTGCAGTAACTTACGTATCACCTGAGACGACAGAACCTCTATTTTTCCTTTCTGTTTTTCAAGCAACTATTATCAATAATAATTAAAATATTTGCAGCCCACAGAAGTGTAAAAATGGCATACAATAAACCAGACCAGACATGCTGTTCATTTTCAAATTATTAAACTGCTTTCATAAATCTACATAAAATTGCCACTGAAATTGTTTCTCTATCAGAATTTCAAAGAGCAACATCATTCCACATAATTCAGGTCCAAGGCCCTTATCTAGGTACACTGAACTGTAGAAGTGAAGTTACCATAACCATGGGAATGTTTGTGATGAGCAACGACATATTCTCTAGATGTTTCCTTCAAGAGCCCATTTAGAAATTACAACAGGATGGGATACCACTACTCAGTTGCAGGCAAGTTTCTACTATTTTGGTAATCAAATAAAACACATTATGTAATTTAGTTACTCCTGAGGAGCAATACTTTGAAATGGGAATCTTTAGCTGCTGAAGGCATACAGTGCATCTTTATATCCTTGACCAGCATCACAGTCATGACAGAGTTAATACACACTAGCTCTGAGGAGAACAAAAGGTACTCCACTGCAACATGCCTAACATTTACATTGCCTCTCTTTACTCATTAAACAGGTTTTGGTTAAATAATGAACAAACTGTATTACAGACTCCGATGAGAATTCCAAAATTATAAATCAACTGGTAAAGCCCAGAGGAGAATGAAGGGAGTGGGAGGGAAGAAAGGATAATATTGACTAATATAAAGGGCGCAGCTTGACAGTGGATATTCCTGCCACACCTGATCAAACATGCTCCATGGGGGAGGGGAAGGGAGAGCAGAGCAAGAGGGGAGATGGGACAAGGTAGCCTGAAATTTGCATCCGGAACAGATTAAAATGGGTTCTTGGGGGATTGAGAAAATACATAATATATATTACTATAAATGCAAAATTGTACTAAAAGCTAACTCAAATGTCAAAGATTACAGCTTGAATAAATTTAAATATAAAAGCAATGCGTTTCCATGAGCTAATGAAAGAGACATGAAAGGAAGGTCTAGGCAAAGGCAAAAAAACACCCACGAAAAAACCTAAGCTTGGACTTTTCATTGCCTGGAAGATGAGGCAGGAGACTCTATATCGTTCAAAGTATTGCTCAGGAATCAGTCCATGTCTAAAACTGAAAAAAATTGAGCACAGCAATGATGTCCTCTCTCAAGACAGTAGTACATAAATAGCAGTCACTGAAGCTGAGATAACCTGTTTAAAAGAACCTCACGTAGTCAAACCAACATGCTATCATCACCATATATAAGCAATTATTATTTCAGCATGAACCACACTTATATAATGACTAATACATACAGGGAGTCTCTGAATCTCTCAGTACATTAAATTTAACTTTCTCTAACACAAGCAGATAGTGGGCTTGCATTATTTCCCCCCAACACGTCAACAGGACATTGTATCTAGCTACTCTAGATAAATGGCCAGTCCCTGACATTTACTCATACTGCATTTATTTAAGCATCCTGACATCCTCTGCTCTTGTTGATGAGAAGAGGTTTTTTGTTATAATGGCAAAGAACTTCAGAAGTCTTATTTTAAAGAAAGTTTTATCTCATAGAAGGGACAGAAGAAAAATTTCCTCCCAAAACACCTTTGGTGTCTATATGCATCTCCTACCAAAGATGAGTGAGCTTACAAAAAACCACAAATCCAGATGCCATGCAGTCTGGCTACAAGCATAACATCCAGAACAAAGATACTATCCCTAAATGCAAGCTGTGCAGGAGTCCCCTAAGGTGTCACGACCTGACAGAAAAACCCTGCTCATAACCAAGCAAAGTTCAGTTGGCAAAGAAAAGTGGAGCATTACACTTACAGGCAGCTACAAAAGAGGAAGGAATAAGGTCTGAGACCTGGCAAGTGTCCTCAGCACCTCTCATCAGCACTACTATACTTTTAGGGAACATACTTTTTATTGGATTCCAGGCTCAGCACTGACACAAGAATGGGCATGCTCTGCAATTAGAAATGCAAAAAGTCCATCTCAAACTTAGGTTGAGTGCCACTCCGAACACTCACTGTAATAAAGGGATCAAAAATAAAGCTTACTTTCAAATATTACAATTAGTAAGTCAAGTCCTGGGAAGAACCAGCAGAATGCCACATGCAACTCAGGATTAGCCTCACTTCCAGAATCTCGACATATACTTACATTACACTTAAACAATCACTCCTGAAACTGCAAAAAGACAAAATGTGGGGGGAAAGGGGAGAAAGATGGGCTGGGAAAAAAAACTTGGTCAGAATACACATCACAGCCTTCTGTTCTACTTATGTAATCAGTATAGATTTCCAGTTCCTTTCAGTGCAACTGGTCACAAAGTAAGCCTTTCACTTCAAGATTCAAGAGACTCAAAAGGAAAGTGGAGTCTGTGCTTCACTTATTACTGGTAACAAATAATGAAAACCAACAAACCAAATAATGTGTGAAGAAAACAGATAATGGCAGGCTACTTTCTAAGCAGATTTTTCCCTGTCATTCACAGATCAGAAAGCATAAAGCATAGAAAGACTATGCATACTAACACACCAGATTTCACATATTACTACAAGCTTCAGTATACTGAAGAAACGTGCAAATTCATATTTTTTAAAAGTGTGTATATATACACATACTAATACACACATATATGTATCTCTCTCTCCAGATAGTGACAGCAGTGGTATTTGTGTACTAGTTTACATTGGTATTATTTGTCTAAAAGTATATACGTACTTGTTATTTTCTTGTTATTCAGTATACGACCTCTGGATAGTAATTAAGTCAAGCAAGTACAACTGTACATTTATTTGCATATACCCAAGCAGGTACACATACTTGCTGATTTCCATATCAGCTTACCTGTTATATTATTCAGCACTTCTTTTAAGACGCTAAAGCTATGTAGCAGGGGATCCCTTTCTTCATCCTATAGGTTATATACAGGAAGGAAGTTATTAACAAGGCAAACATACTCCTGAAGACAAATCTTAATAATGGGTCTGTAAAGATCTCACTTTCATATTCACAGAAGTACTGTGGGTTGAATTCATTACTGTAAGCACGTGTACTCCATCAAAATAAAGACAAGTATTTTTATTTACCTGCTAGTGCTCCCCAATGTCATACAGTTCAAATGTCAAAGCACAGGTTCAAGACTGAGCATTCTGGTTTGGTTTTATTGTCCTCAGAAGTATTTCCACTTGTGCTGGATGACAGCCATCGGCTATTCATGTGACATTCTGAAGTGTACCACAGACACAGTACACCACATGCACGGGTTTGCACTGTGGAAGCCATAAACTGACCAATGCACCATTAAACTGGGAAACACTGTATTAATGGCTTTTAACAACACAGGTTTGAAACTATTAACATGTTTCAGTCAGGAATATAGCCTAGCAGTCACAAAACAGCTAAAGAAAGATACTATGCCATATGAAAAAATAAAAAAATACCCTACGACTCCCCCAATTTCTATTACATGGCTTTCATGATGAAGACCGTCTTCTCTTAAGAGGGCACAAAAGATATATAAAAACATTGTGCTAAATAGAACAATACCATATATTCAAAAGCCCTGACATACCAGGTGACAAAAGTCTACAAGAGATGATTCCCATGTGGAATATAATGTAGGGGTTTTTGTTTGTTTACAGGGTATACAGGTAGATTTCCAGCTTTGTACCTCCTACAGGTGCTGGGACACAAGAAACCATAACTGCTCAGCATGAAACAATGAAAAAAGTTATTCCAGCTGTACTTACAAAGTACTATAGTAAGTGCTAAAAAAAAAAAAAAAAAGGAGGGTTTTTTTCCAAACTACGTGGCTTCTGCCATAGCTTGAACAGATAGCAACAATTCAAGGTAACTAACTTACCAGATGTGTGTGAGTGCTCCATCGCGCATTACGCTTTATGGCTCCCACCACTGTGTTGATTTCACCTTGTACAATGTAAACGTTCTTATCCACCATCCTGACAACCCTGAAAATAAAGGTAATTCAAATTAATCCCCAGCCCCTCAGAAGCATTCTCTTCCTCAGATGAAACATCAAGTCGGCCCCAGTCAAGCAGGAGGCCTGCAGAGGTGCAAGGAGCTCTTTTAGATCTTTGTTTTGTGCACGCAGATAAATATTTTGTCAAAAGGAAGATGCTTTTCCACAGAGTGCACTTTCAAGACCATGAGAGCAGACAGTTACAAAAGGGCATCTGTGAAGCAAGAGACAGCTTTGCCAAGGCACATTCATCGCGTTTTTTTTTCCAGTCTATATACATTCAGAGAAAGATAAAGTGTTAGGGTACCAGGACAGACTTCCATGACAATGCAATAACACACACATCTCCAGCACTTATGCAAAGTCCTGCAGCTCTGCACAGAACACAAAGGCAATCTTGCACTCTGTTAAATAAGCATCAGTGGCTTGAATAAGCTGGCCAGAGCAAAACTCTCTGGGATTTAAAACTTTGACAAAATAAAGTAATTTGTAACAGATGTTGATTTCACACTTGCTTTCAAGAAAGTGGGCAAGTAAAAAAGTTATGGGTAAGACCCAACAAAGAAATTAACAGAACTAGAGACAGAACTGGATGGAACATGAGGAGAAAAAGTAAGAAAGCTAAAGGCAAACATTTACTGTGATGTAGCCTGAGGTCTTACAAGGAAAAACTTCACCTGATGCACCCAGAGAGCCAGAAGAGGGGAAAAAATTTTGCAAACAAGAAATATTTTTAACGGTCTGAGAAAAAGAAACAAAGTGGCTTACTATAGGATCATTCTCTCTACACTAGCTGTAGCCCAGATATAGTGAAGCATAAAAAAATATGAACGGAGGGGAATGAACAGACACGACTGTTTATAAAGATCAAACAGGACTTATAAAGAGGCCAGAGAGTCAGATGCAGAGTCTACAAACGAGAAGGATTTAGTGAAATGGTAGTCAAGTAATGAGACTTTTTCAGAAGATATGAAAGAAAATGAGGAATCCAGCTTCAAATCACAACAGGCAGGAAGGGAAGCAAAAGGAACACATAAGGAAGCAAAAGACTGAAAATAGATGAAACATTGGTCATGACACTTCAAATCAGACAGGTTCATTTAAATTACTCAATGGGAGGGATGCGGGGGGGTGGAGAGGGAGAAGGGGGTAATAAAGCACAGAGAATAGGAGAAGGATTTTTGCCCATGCAGCTAAAGCAAAGCTGGAAGGAAACGGTTTTGGTGTATTACTCCAGACCTCAGAAACACCACCACAGAAATTTCAGAACACACATCCTGGATCTGACAGGTTTCACATTAACACGTTTGAACTATCAACCCTTCAAATAAACAAATATCCTCTGAGTGAAAGAGACTAATTTGCTTCGGGACTCTCTAAATAACGGAAAGAAAGCAAAATATTATAAAAAGATACTTTATCAAGGGGGAGGGTCAGATTTATTTTGATTTTTTGTAAATTTGCAACAGAATGAGTAATCTTACAGCAGAACTGTTTCTTACTTCATTAGACTAATAATGGTATTCGTAAGTGTTACACAACAAATTAGGGGCAAAACCAAAAGTATTTTATAATACAGGAACTGCCATGACAGACCAGATCAACAGTTTATCTCACTCACTACTAGATGATTCAGAAAAATAAACAAATAGTTCTGCCAAGTAGTCTGCTTGTGCCCTGAAGAACAAAGGTTTATATTGTCCCTCCACAGCTGCATATAAAAGAACCACAGATATTCTTCCTACTCATGTGTCTAATGTTTGAGAGATGTTCCCATCCTCAACAGTAACCTATTCTATAAATTATTTATATGACAGCATTAAAATACTGCATAAAAATACCCTTGACCACAATTTTTTTCTACTTCAGTATGTCATCTTTGGTTTAGTACAAGGTATTAATGGAAGATTTTCTCCTTCATGTAAAATTCCTCACTTATTTATTTCTTCTTTCAGTAATTCAAGTATTTACCACATTTCTACATAGGCAGCTTCAGGAATCAAAACTCTGGTCCACCGAAGTACTTGGAGAAATACTTTATACATTTGTATTTGTCAAAACTCAAGTTCTTCCTGTCTTCACTGTTACAAAAAAATATTGAGCATGTAAACTTTGGGGTGCCATTCCAGGCATTTAGCAAACTGACAGGAAAACAAAGGCTCCCCCAACCTGATTTGGAAAAGCATGTAAAAAAATACCAGACATACGTATCACATGCCTAGCACACACACAGATACTCGATAGTTCTGCCAATATTTAATGCGATGCCAAAGCTTAAATGCTATTCTCCATACTACTGAATCTGCTTGTAGGCCTCCCATTTCTTCTCCTCTACTTTTTACCGAAAAGAATCAAGATTAAAAAGTTTGTTAAACTCAGTCCTTCCTGACTGTAGGAGCCTGACAATGCTCAGCTGTTCCCAAACCTGGTGCTACCTCCAAGCAGGAAAACACGAAGAAACAGACACAAACCTTCAACACACACCTTTTTCCTTTTAATCTGCTGGGAAACTGAACATGCTGATCCTTTCAAGCAAGGGTGCAAGAAAACCCTTGACTGGATGCCTCCCTTGAAAGCAATCTTTAATCAAACACAAGATAGCAGACTCAGTACAGAAACACATGGATTAAGTTCTATGGTCTTCAGTTATGCAGAAAAAACAGGAAACATAGCTATTAAATGTCAAATGATTTTTAGCTCCTTATCTCCTGTTAGTCCTACATAAACTTCTGTTTCTTTCTCATGATAGGTTCATATATCTTCTTAAATCTGTAGACAAGTCCTCAGATTTCACTCCTTTGACAGGCAGCACAGTAAAAATGACAGCTCCAAACCAAGGCAACACAGCAGCCCAGCCCACCATGAGAAAGAGGGAATACGTTAGCATTTACAGCCTCACTGCTAACAAGATTAGGAAAACTACACGTGGGAAAAGGTAGATGCCTGAGCATGTCATAAAAGAACAAAATCTAACATTAAAATGCTTCTCAAAGCCTTCAGCAATGTTCTATGGACAGTAATTACCAGTATTCTGAGACTCCTGAAATAGTATCAGTTGTCGAATCTTTATATAAAAACACTGACAAGATTTATATATGCAAACTTTATTTCACATGTTCACATGACACTGTGATGTCACTGCTCAACCCTGGAACACGCTACCCCAAAACACCCCAGTGCATAGAAAGCCTGAGGATTACCATAAAACGTCACAGGTACACTTTTAGGAAACACTCCCTCCCTTGCAGAGAAATGTCTGCGACTCTTCTGGAAAACAAGCAAGAGTTAGCATCAGAAGTGCACAGTCTGGCAGACTTCCTATCACTAACTTTAGCCTTCAACTATGGTAACAGACTCAAACCTACTGAAACTACTAGCAATAACAAAAAACAACATAATCACTACATATGCAAGAAACGTAGCATTTAAAAGTAAGCTCCTGTTGACCTAAATTTGCACTGTTTATGATAATGCACAAATAATCTACACAGTCTCTGACCTAGATTTGTCCACTTGAGTCCTGATACAACACACTCTTACAAAAACAGAACATACAACAGCCTGCAGTCCATGAATCACAAACAATTCCTGCCTAGCTCGGAGTTAGCTAGGTTACCCAGGAGCCCAGATGACAGTGAAAAGGCTCCTTTTCTTCCTCCTAAACTGCACAAGGAAGGTACATTAATCTCTATCAAGAAATTCAACTTGCTTGGGTTTTTCACATCATAACTACTCTGCAATAAATATCATAGCCAGTAAAAGTCCAGAGAACTCAGGATGTTTCTCCAAAAGCGCCCCCCTAATGCCTGGGCAAAAAGAATAGAAAAGTACCAATTTATACGTATGGCAAGGAACCGTATAGTCCCAGGATGTCAAAATTCTGTGCTATTAAGAACGTCCTTTCAAAGATAATCAGTAGTAACATGACAGTGGTGGCACATCAGAAAGGAAGGTGGGACAGGCTTCTCTGCAAGTCTCCATATTTAGTTGCAGCAGTGAGATAGCACCTGGGAATCAAGATGAGAAGGCAACTCACATTTATCTGTCAAAACTGCAGAGTAAAAATGAAACCCAAGGTAAATACGGAATGGGAGATCTTTCTTCCAATTAGTTCCGACTGCTGAAACTAAGAAACACGGTACCAGCTCGATTCATAACCTACACCCTTGTTAGCTCTGAGCTCCCTCCCTCCACAGCTAACAGCAGCCGGCTACACCCTGGGAAAAATCTCTGTTTCCACCAGTTTTTAAGCAGCCCAACCGCGGAGCACACCCGGCACCCCCTCCCCGCCCGGCCACCGGGCGCTGCGGGGCGGCCACGGCCCC